>NW_022196904.1:149280705-149297120 GCF_008632895.1 Mastomys coucha
AAAAAAAAAAAAAAGAAAGGGCCAGTGAGTGGCCCACATTCTTGAAGGCTACCCTAGCTGAATATAAGCATTTTGCCCTTCCCAGTAAAATCCCTGACAGTATCCGGCTTTGCCTCTTAGAGGGTGTCATGGTTTGAATCTTAAATGTCCTCCAAAGACCATTTGTTAAACGTTTGATCTCCAACCTGCAGTGCTACCTAAGGTGGCAGGGGCAGCATTTCAGAGGTGAGACTTTAGAGGAAGGATATTAAGTCACTGAAGCATATATCGGACCCTGACTCCTCCCCTGCTTCCTCTGCTTGCCATCCTAGTCATTGAAGGGACTCTGGACACCTCAAGTGTGGAAGGCCTGGCTCTGACAGGCCTTGCCCTTCTCCCTTAGTCCCCTGCTGAAAACTATTAAGTTGCGTTCTTAAAGCTCAAAAAAAAAAAATGAAAGTGAGAATATGAGCTAGGAAGCTACAGTGATCTAAGCTGGCGAAGGTAGTAGACTGGACCAACAAGGAGAGATGACTGGATATTGTGATAAAGCCATCAGAACTCCCTAGTGGATCGAGGAAAGAGAAATAGAATGGGAGAGTGTACTGGCTGGTTTTGTGTGTCAACTTGACACAGGCTGGAGTTGTCACAAAGAAAGGAGCTTCAGTAGAGGAAGTGCCTCCAAGAGATCCAGCTGTGTGGCATTTTCTCAATCAGTGATCAAGGGGGGTGCCCATTGTGAATGGTGCCTTCCCTAGGCTGGTAGTCTTGGGATCTATAAGAAAGCAGGCTGAGCATGCCAGGGGAAGCATCCAGTAAGTAACATCCCTCCATGGCCTCTACATCAGCTCTTGCTTCCTGAACTGCTTGAGTTCTAGTCCTGACTTCTTTTGGTGACCAACAGCAATGTAGAAAGTAAGCTGAATAAACCCTTTCCTCTCCAACTTGTTTCTTGATCATGATGTTTATGCAGGAATAGAAATTCTGACTAAGACAAATTGGTACCAGTATAGTGGGGTATTCCTGTGACAACTTGATAGTGGTTTGGGGAGGACTGTGGAAGGACTTTGAAACTTTGAGCTAGAAGAGCCATTGGGATATTAAGAGCTTTGTGGGATGTTCTGTAAGAGCTTGGAAGAAAATGTTGAGAACAGTGCAGAAGATGGAGGCCTGGCTTGTGAAATTTCAGAGGGAAGATTAAAGACTCTTATCAGGGTCATTGCAATTTTGATTGTGAAGATTCTGTTTTGGTTAGGTGGGGCTCAAGAATCAGCTGTGATTAACAAGATACCAGAACTACTAAAGCAAAACTTTTGCATTACTGGGACTATTGATGCTGGTTAAATGGAGCTAAGAGGTTAGTGGAGATTAAGAAGAGACCAGCATCATTGAGGTGAATTCTTCTAGCAAATGTTTTCTGAGAACAGAAAGATGTGCTACAGTGATAGCCAAGGTTGTACCTTATGCAGCAGCAGGAAGAGCGGCTGAGACTTGTCACTGTGAGCAGCCATGGAAGGCCATTGGTGAAGGTGCAGCCTCAGGTGCAATTGATGGCTCAGTACTGAAGGGGTCATGCAAAGGAGTTGAGGCTTAGCACCATGAAGAGAGCCTATGAGAGGCTATTGGTAAAGGCTAGTTGCAGTATTTTGGAGATGCCAGTCCCATGAGATGACCACCAAGAACAGCAGCAGCAGTAGTGTACAAGCAGCTGGACCCTAGAAGACAAGCTTTGTGCTACAAAGGGCAGGACTAGAGAAGTGTCCCAAACCCTTGGAGGAGCCCAGAAGATTGTGAGTGGATCCCAGACATTGGACGGTTGGACTTTGATTTTGCTTTTGATTGTGACTATGCCCTGATATTTTTCCCTCTTGAAGGAAGACAGTATTTTACTGGAGCCCACAGTTAAGAGACTTTTAATTGTAAAAAGAATTTGGATTTTAAAAGAGATTGGATATTTTAAAAGGATTGAAATTTTAGTATGAAGAATTTGCAAAGACTGTGGGACTTTTAAAGTTATTTAGATCTTGGGGATGAATAAGAAAGTAAGGATTGAGGCTTAATAGTGATTGTGTGTCAAGTTGACAAGGGGTCAATTGTACTGGCTGGTTTTGTGTGTCAACTTGACACCAGCTGGAATTGTCACAGAGAAAGGAGCTTCAGTTGAGGAAATGCCTCCATGAGATCCAGCTGTAAGGCATTTTCTCAATTAGTGATCAAGGGGGGGACGGCCCATTGTGGATGGTGCCATGCCTGGGCTGGTAGTCTTGGGTTCTATAAGAAAGAAGGCTGAGCAAGCCAGGGAATGCTAGCCAGTAAATAACACCCCTCCATGGCTTTCTGTAGCATCTTCTGCTTTGTGACCTGCTTAGTTCTGTCGTTACTTCATTTGGTGATCAACAACAATGTGCAAAGTGTAAGCTGGATAAACCCTTTCCTGCCCAACTTGTTTCTTGGTCATGATGTTTGTGCAGGAATAGAAATCCTGACTAAGACAGAGGGTCAAGGTACTCTTAAAGTGTTGGGTGCAATGAATTCGAAGACTGGGATTCTCTGGGAACTGTGAAATATGGGTGAGCAAATGTACAAGTAACATCTGTCATTCTGAGTTTGGATAAGTTCAAGAAGTAAGATGTTGACTGGATACAGAGAAAGAACATGGATGCACATGTGAGCCAGATGGAAGCTGAAGCTGCAGAAAAAGATTTTGGGATCATCATCATAAAGTGGTGGACTGAAACTATGAAACAGAGTGAAATCACGAAACAGAGGAAAAGAAAAAAAGTGAAAACATGATCTGAGGACTGAGCGCTGGAGTTCTGCAAAGGAACAGGAAAGAAGAGGGGCTAGCACTGGTGCCAGGGGCAGAAAGGGAGGTTTGAACACCTTGGGGAAGGGTTGGCACGAAGCTAAACAGCTGAGGATTATGGACCTGTTTTGTGAATGGTCCTGGAAGATGACACATGGAACTTCAGGAGGGACAGGATATGGAATCCATTGGAGACTTTAGTGGGAGGGCAGTTGAGAGTTGAGTGAAGGCATGGGACTGAGAATTGAGGACTCAATGTAGTAAAATTAGACAGAATAGTCTTTCTTTGAAAAACAATTACATTAGTTAATTAGTAAATTTGTAGCTTAGTGTATGTGTGCACACGTGTGCGTGTGTGCACATACTCACCCGATTTTACATGTCACTGCATGTCCATGATGGTCAGAGGACAACTTACAGGACTCTGTTTTCTCCTTCCTCAATGAGGGTCCTAGGATCTAACATCATTGATCATCATGTTTGGTTGCAGGTGACTTTTCCTGATGAACCATTTTGTTTTCCCTTCCACTCTATCAAAAAGTTTCGATATCAGGAGTGCTGAAGGAATGGTATACTGGCAGTTAAAAGTATTTTAAATATATGGTCAGGGAAATAATTTTGGAAAAAACTCCACATTTTCACAGCATGTTTGTACTTTGGTGGGAACAGACTTTTACCAATCAGATTGCACTGTTGTTCTACTTTGTTACTTACATCTGATTTTACCAGGAACATCTATCTGTATATACAGAGAAAATGATTTAAGCTTCTCATGTAATTATTGAGTTTAGTGTTATTTTATTTTATTTGCTAAAGAAAGTCATGCATGTTAAAATTTAGCTCCCTGGTCTGGAAAAGTTGGGCATAGATCAAGATTCCAGAGGGTTCTAAAGAAAGTGGCTAGAGTTCTGGTCAGTGACAGTACTGCCTCAGAAAGCTGTCATTCAGAGGACTATACTTTAACGCTCTTGTTTTAATTTGATTTCTGTTGCTGTTATAAGATGCCATGAGAAAAAGTAACTGAAAGGAGAGGGGATGTTATTTCATCTTATAATTCCAAGTTACAGTCCATCTTTCTGGAGAAGTCAAGGCAGAAACCTCAAACAGCTGGTCACATCATATCTATAATCAAAACCAGGGCCAAATGAATGCAGCCATGTTCTCTTGCTTGATTGTGCTAAGCTCTGCTTCTCCACTGTTGATACAAGCCATGATCCACAGAAAACCCACTGTGTCCTGGGTTTTCTTACATCAAGTAACTTAAGCAAAACAGTCTGTACAGACACAGGTATGCCACAACCTAGTATAGACAACTTCTCTGTCTAAGAGACTCTTCCTAGGCAATTCTAGGTCATGCCAATATGGTTGGGCTTTCAGGATTAATAACCTAGAACATATCTACAGAGAGAAAAGCAAACACCACCTTAGCTTTCTACTTAAATAAAACTACTGATTTTTCCTTGGCTTTTATCCTGGGCAGAATAATGGCAAGAGTAAGACAAGAAGCCTGAAGAGCCTATGAGAAAACATAACTTTCTCTAGTCTGGGTCAACTTCTTCCTTCTTCCCAATAGTCAATATCTGCCTGTATCCCAACTAACACTCTGCTCTGTCCTCTTTGTATCTACCAATTAGAGACCTTATGCTGTACTGTCAACTCCAGACTCTTGGTAAGTTTACTGCACAGAGGCTGGGCTAGCCCATGTTTCATGCCAGTTTCACACTAATTGTTTCTAATCCATGTAGTGTTCATTGAGTGATCTAGGTTGTCCGAGTTGCCCCTAATTGGCCTAATGGAGAGAGGAAAAAACATTCTGTAACCGTAAAATAGTGCAAGATTCTGTTTTTAAGTGTAAAAAGCTGTTTTAAAGCTTCCTGTCAAAAATACATCACATAGCCATTATGGTTGCTCATGAATAGGGACATATACTACTCACTGGAGAGGGTATCAAGAACTGGGAAACCTAAAACTGTTGTCATGCTTTCGAGACATGGTAGAGACACAAAACTTCAAATGTCCCTTGGAGAGGGAGTGTCTATCTTGGAAAGGGAGAAGCAGCAATGAGAAAACTATCTAGCATTTTCTTATCTATTAATTCAATTTGCTGTGTTAACAAACAGTTTGGAGTTATATTGATTCCAGGAGCAACTGGGACAGTACGTATAGCAGTCCTGTAATGCTACCAATAAGACTTTAATCAAGCATGAGGCACACTTTAACTCACCCAACACTTAGTATAATTCCAAAATGTAGTTTCTGTGTTTATTTAATTGCTCCACCTTTTTCTTTAAAGCAAGAGAATTTAGGTATTGAGATAGAGTAACATTTTAGGGAAACACAGGAGTAAATTGTTAATGCTGGTTTGAGATTATAAGAACTTAGCTACAGAATCTGAGCCCAATAATGCTGTAGTGTAACCTAACCATACAGAATTAGTGAGGATGAGATCCCGTTAGGCAGCACTCACATCTCTTTTTGACAATTGTTCTACCATATAATATTATTTTTCTAGAGACACCTGGAAAAGATGCCACCCTCTGTTTCCTTTGAAACCTTTGACCTCATTCAGATTAAAGCATAACTACATGAATAAGATGTTCATGCAACTAGTCTTCTAGTAAGGAGGTTAGAGATATAATTATTCACTTCTAGAAGCCAGTTTTATGTTTCTAGATGCTCGCCTTTGACATTTTACTATTTTCTAGGATTCTTAAGCTCAAATGTAGGTCATAAACTATCTTACATAACCAAAATTGCATGAATCATTAAGGTTATACTGGCCTTAAGAACTCCTGCCTTCTGTCTACTCCCTTCTGTTCAGGATTCTTTCCCTTGCCCACACTAATAAGAACACTGAGATCATTGAAAGCAGCAGTCTGAGAATGCAATATCTGATGACCTGCTCAGTAGATTTTTAAACGTATTTTGTGGGTTTTGTTGACAGTCTCCCACAAGGCTTTCTTTCAGTAGGTGTTCTGCATCTTTGTAATGGTTCGTCTTGTGCATGTTCCTGTATGTGCCTAATTTTGTGTTCAGTGCCTCCAAGATATTACATGAAGAATAAATTCATCCAGTCCTACTAGCAATTGTTCCGTGAGATTTTCTGATTTAGCTAAGTTTGCCAAGATGCCAGAATTGGAAATCAAACTAAACTACACTGCATTCACTTCAACATTTTTTTAGTATTAATACATCTCTATTTCATAACAGACATTTGTTGATATTTCAGTTCTTTAAGTGGGTCAGTAAAAAGGCTTGGTTATAAGAACAGTGGCTCAATTAACTACGTGAAAACAGAACAAGGCAACCGAACATTCAGAGTACAGTTCTTTGGTTATTGGTTTGGTAGTTTTTTTGTCTAGGGGAATTTTGACTAGATTACAAAGCCTTCCTGAACCTTGGCTTATTTGAGGAAGAAGAGGAAAGAAAGAGGAAAAACTCCAAAAAAAGACATAATATATACCTCATTCATGTTTTGTAAAAATATGAGTGTCAAATACTTTGTAAAATACCCAGAAAATAGTAAGATATTAAGAAGTATTTTCCTCTTCTCTAAACACAGATTAATGAAAACTGACTGAGGGGCTGCAGTATACCATGTCTCAACACTCTGTCTCATAGCCCAACTCTCTACTCTGTGTCCTAACACTTTACACTACATCATAACACTCTACACTTTATCTCAGCACTCTATACAACACCATAGTGCTCTATACTATATCTCAACACTCTACACAATACTGTAGCACTCTACACTGTATCCCAAAACTCTATGCAATACCTACTGTAGAGTTCCACACTGCATCTCAACACTCTATATAATATTGTAGCACTCTACACTACATCCCAAAACTCTTTACCACATCATACTTTACAACACATCACAACACTCTGCATTGTGTCACCATAGTCTATACCATATCACAACACTCTATATTGTATCACCATATTCTATACTTCATCACAATACTGTATATCACATCATAACATTCTACACCATTTCACAACATTCTACATCGCATAGTAACACTACACTGTATATATACCACATAACAACACTCTACTCGGTATCACAATACTCTACATCTTATTCCAACACTGTATAGAACATCTCAACAATCAATAGAATGTCACAACACTCTACACAATATCACAACACTCTTACTGCATCATAATACTCTAAACCATATTACAATACTCTATACCATATCATAACACTATATACCTCATCAATACACCCCATATCCTATGACCATACTTTATCCCACATCACAATACTTTACATAATATAAAACACTGTCTCGTGCTGGGAAAGTTTATTTCTTTATTTCCTTCTAGAAAAGGTCTTACCATGCTATGTATGTTGGTATTCTCTCTAAACTCCACCACGACACTTCCTGGCAGCATCCAGGTATGCTCCTCCCCACAGTTACTTGTCAACAGCCAGGTAGGCCTGGCCTTATAAAAGGGGCTGCTTGGCTCCTCCTCCTTCTCTTATGCTCTTGCTCTCTTGTCTCTTTCCCCTTTGCTCCCCCTTTCTTCCCATTCCCTTCTCCCCTTTCCATGTGGCCATGGCCAGCCTCCACATCTCTATTCTTTCCTTCTCTCTGCCTTTCTCTGCCTCTACTACTCTTAATTCCCCTCCCCATGCCTGAATAAACTCTATTCTATACTATACCGGTATGTGTCTGGTCCCTCAGGAGGAAAGGATGCCACAGCATTGGCCCTCCAAGGCACCCCCTTCCCCCACACCCGCCAGAACATATTCTTATAACTCTCTCTCTTTTATGATCACACCAATGTAGCCCATACTCAAGTGTGACTTATCACACACACAGACACATACACACAGACACAGACACAGACACACACACACACACACACACACGCACACACACACACACACACGCACATGCACACACACATGCACATGCATACACACCCAGACAGATAGACAGAAGTTTTTCTACCAATGAGTCACTTCTTGAAGCCAGTTTCTTTATTCTCTTCTTCTGTTCATGTATATGGTCTATGTAGTATGCATAGATATGTACACAGTTATTAGTGTGTGTGTGTGTGTATACCTCTATGTGTATGTACATGTGGAAGTCCACAGTTGATGTAAAAAATCTTCCTTGATCCTTTATTATTGCTATCATCATCATTATTATTATCATTCATCATCTTTCAGTCAAACTGGAGCTTACTGATATGGGTAATCTTACTTATACCAGCTGGCTTGATTTGAAGGTCTCATGCCTGTACTTTCCAAAGCTATAATTGCAGGTAAGCTGCCATGTAAAGCTGGCATTTATATGGATTCTGGGGATTTGAACTTGAGCCCTCTTGTTTTAACAGTAAGCAATTTAACTACTGAGCTTTTTGATCAGTTTCTTTAAAGCAAAAATTGATATTTTAAATCCCTTCCAACTCTTAGACATTTTATCATGGAATGTTCTGTCCTGGATAGTATTTATATTCAAGTTTTTAATGGTCAAAGCTATATTCATGAATAGATTTGATGAGATATAAAAAGAAAAAAATCTATGTTTCTATTTTGTCCATTCAAACTGTTTGTTTGTCTGAACAGTTGACCTTGGTTTGAATTGCTGTTGAGGATGAAGAGGTAGGCTCAGATCAGCTCTTTGCAGACTGTCCAGGACAATCTGACAAAGACATTTCAAGCCCTTTCAATGACTCCTGTCTATGTTTTTATCTACTTCAAGATGTGCTTATTGCCAGTTGTAGTATTTCAAATGGGGATTGGTCAGATTTTTATAAAAATCATAAGGTGCCTGAAGATTGTGAATGAGAGAGTTTGAGTCAACTGACACATCACTGTGACAGGAGTTAACTCAGTGGAGACATTCATCATGTTTATTGCTCTTCCCCAGAGAATTGCAAAGCAACAAAACACACTTGCAAAATCTCCATCAAAAGAAACAACTGTTCAGCAATCACCAACTTGTTCATTGATGCTTTATTCATGGAATGCAGAAATATAATTCTACTTTCAATATTCCCTCCACTAAAATATCCACTATTTGATTTTTAATGTAGCAAACTGAATCTATAGGCCTTTGACAAGAAGACAAACTTCCCATGGGCAATGTTGTCTTTGGTTTCTTTGAAACATTTGTTACTTTTATATTTGAATATCTGTACAGATGGATAATACTTACTCTCATTCTCTTCCTGAGAAAAAAATTTAAATTTTCAAAGCCTTTCATTGGAAAACTAATAATAATACAGGTAATCAAAACACAAAATAAGTTCAGTTTCACTGTCACCTACAATTGCTGCCTATGTAGTGATTACTCAAGGGACTGATTCGATAGATAAAGAGAACAACTCTGTAATGTTTCAAAAACATCCAAACAACATCAACTTGCAAATCAGTACTAAAACGTAATGAAATCGTTCCTAATAATATACTGGGAAGATTCACAGTTGCTGCTTCGAACACAGAGTCTGTCTTCCAAGATTAAAATATTACTCTAGTTAGTTGTCATGGACAATTAATTTATAATGAGTATTATATAAGAGAGTTTGGAAGAGCTCCTCAGAGAGTGCTATGGATGTGTAACTGCAGCTGAACAATTTGAGACCTTTCCTAGTGAATCGAATTTACAATTAAAGACAAGTGACAGTCTTGGTTTACAGTATTTCTCAGCTTTGAGTACAAACATATTTTTGTAAGACTCTTTTGACTCTACTGGCATTTTTGTTTCTTTCCAAGTCCATACTATGAACAATTTTTATGTTTTTCTGTGTACTTACCAGTGGTCTAATTAAACAGGTAAAAATCCCTAGACAGCCAAATATCTGAAACAAAACACACAGTTCACCACCAACCCTATGACCCTATTCCTATTTGGTCTACCTAACAATACTATTGCATTTGAGTCAAAGAAATGGTAGTGCTGATGAAAAACATAAAATCTTTATCAGAGTGGAACACAGGAAAATAGAAAGTGTGGTGGTTTGAATAAGCTTGGCCCAGGGAGTGACATTATTAGGAGGTGTGGCCTCATTGGAGTAGGTATGACCTTGTTGGAGGAAGTGTCACTGTGAGGATGGTCTTTGAGACCCTTTTCCCTTCTGCCTGGAAGCCAGTCTTCTCTTTGACTTCAGAACAAGATGTAGAACTCTCAGTCCCTCTGGGACTGTGCTTACCTGGAGGCTGCTGTGCTCCCACCTTAATGATAAAGGACTGAATGTCTGAACGTGTAATCCAGCCCTTAAATCTTGTTCTTTGCTAGTTGCCTTGGTCATGGTGTCTCTTTACAGCACTGAAAACACTAAGACAGAATGTGATTGATGAATAGAGTGGAGCTGGGGATGGAGATTTTCACCAGAACTCTGGAAATATTAGAAAATATTGTTACTTTTTGTCTGAAAAAAAAAATGGCTTATCTGCCATACATTGAGGGCTATCTAATCTGAGTGGTGATTTTGTGGTGTTTTCCTACTCCTTGCCTATGGATTCTGGAGGATTTATTATTACAGAGCATTCTGGTACTTTGTTTCACTTCCCAGTTGTTTACAAGTTTCTTGACTCTGGATTGAGTTCCACATGTGAGCAGCAGTGTCACACCTTCCATGAAGAATATCACACAAGCAGAAATATTCTCTTGGGTGCCACGATTGGGAACGTAGGACAAAGCCTTTCATAATACTTGTACATTTTGAACCTCAGCATCTCTTACAACTTTGAATATAATTAAAACCCATGTAAGCTCTTCTCTAACCACAGAAAGACAGGAAGCAAAGATGATTACTTCTCTGGAGTTGGGTTATCCTCTTCCTCCCCCTTCTCCTTCCTTTTCTAGTAACTATTTCTGCTTTACCTTATATGGACTCTAGCCTCCAAAACAAAGACATCCAGAAGCATCTAAATACTATTCTGTAAGAATTCCAGAAAACAAATAGTTAGCTGTCTTTCTAGGGCATGAGTAGAAGGAATGTTAAACTTTTGCTTGAGTATCCTGTAGTAGAATTAGCATAAACAGATGGGACGATATTGTATGTGAGTCATCATAAGAAGCTGGAACTTGCCATTAATGTGGCTCTCATAGGCAAGAAGGAACAAAGAATTCATTACTGGGGCCATTCTTGGAAACTGAATTCAAATGTAGCAAGAACAATCCTCTGGAAGGTGAATGTCTGGGACAGCAAAAATGAGGAATGTTCTCTAAAGGCTCAGACTTTTGAACACTTGCTCTTTGTTACTGGTTGGGGATGTTTAGGAGATGTGGCTTTGCTGGGGAAAGTATATCACTGGGTCAGTCTTTAAGGGTTTGAAGCCTCACCTCCTTTCAGTTCTGCTTTGTGCCTCTGATATAGATATAGACCAAGAACAGAAATAAGGATGAGGCAACATGATCAAATAGACAAGGTATACAAGAACTGTGAAACAGCCTTGAAGAGAATTCTGGAGCATTTAGCTCTACATACCACAGCAACATGGGGTTACTTTGTGATTTTAAACTATGCTCTTGTAAGGTATGACTAGATTTGAAAAACTGCAAGTGAACTGAATTTACTTCTCTAAACATGTGTTTTAGTATTTACCAGTTTGGGGAAGGACATATTCCCAACTTTAGCACATTCTTGGTCTGGAGTGACTTCAAAGTGAGCACTGGGGCTCACAAGGTTGCTCCATCCACTTTTGGGTCTGCGGATCATACACAATTTTCACAAGTCACTAAGAACTCCTTTCCTCTGGGAATTTTATGTGGAGAATGATCAAAAGCCACAATTCTAATTATTTTGTGGACTCTAGAAGTAGACATAGTAACAAGGATACAGAGGCAGACAAGAGTGAATGGTGACAACCTTCACATCTCTAATCTAGATGTCCATGTCAACAGAAACCAATGATGCCCATATCCCAACTGTGTTTAATTAACAACTATTGTGAAGTGTATTGTGCAAACAAGATTGTCAGATAATAGTATATATTTTTAGTATTAATAAGGCTTCCATGTGCATGAAACACCTGAGCATTCTCATGAATTTTATTGTCCCAAGTGCCTCCTAAATGTAACTTTCTCTCTCTGTCCAGAATAAATGTGATTGCCACCTTCAATCTATTTCAGTGAAAAGTTTTTGTTTCATTAAAAAATAGTTATAAATAGTAGTCAGGGTTCCTCAGAGAAACCAATAGGGTATATATATCTTATTGCATGCATATATATGTGTATATGTATATACACATATATATGGTATTTATGTACATATATATGTATCATATGTGTGTATATTCTATTGTATGTGTATATATATATTTGTGTGTGTATATTGCACACACACACACACATATAATAATAGAAAGTATTTAAGATGAAATGTTAGCTTATGTGATATGAACACTGGTAAATGTCAAGATCTGCAAGAATCTGCATGGTGGAGAGCTGACAGGACTGATGAGAGTCCCAGTCTGAAGGCCAGTGGGATAAAATCAAAGAAGGCTTGACTGGTCTTTCAGTTTGAGTCTGGATGCCAGAAAAATGCTGACTATGACTTGAAGGCCACTAGACAGGAAGATTCTTCACTGAATCAAGGAAATGCTTACCTTTATGTGATTTTAGAAATGTTCTTTATGTATTCCTTGATAATTTTATACATATATAAAATATATCTTGGTCATATCTATCCCCAACTATTGCCATTCATCTTTACTGGAGACATCTTCATGTCTTCCCCATACTTTCTTTTCCTTTCCTTCTTTCCTTCTTTCTTTCTTTCTTTCTTTCTTTCTTTCTTTCTTTCTTTCTTTCTATTTTTAACACACCATGTCCAATAAACGTTCTCTGTTGGACTATTAACTGGTCTTGTTGGTTTGGTCTTTTGCAGGTCTTGTGAAGGCAACCATAGTTGCAGCAAGTTCATGGGTACAACAGCCATACCACGTACAGAATCTAACACTACAGTACAGAATGTAACATTAACAGCATTTCAGTAGTTCTATGTCAGGGAACAGTCAACACTGGCAGTTGTTTCTCTGGAACTGTTTAATAGTGAAACTTCTGCTAGATAGCCTATTGGATAACAGATCATATTTTTTATGCAGCATTAATCTATCAATGTGAACATAAATATTTAGAAGGTAGTTTGACATGTCTATTTAGCAAAGCAACATTAGGGCCCATGACTTGCCCTTCCATAAATTTTTGACAATGCTTACCGTATCATCCATGAGCTTTCCAATGTGGAGACAGCCTCAAATGCAATAAAAAAGCAATTGGTTATCTCCATGTCCTTCATACCACTATTGCACCAAAAGGCACATCTTGCTTGGCAGGTCAATATTGTAGCATTTCACATTCACTTCTGAGCAGTACCACTGATGATTTTATTTCTCCACAGCCTCCATAGCAGCTTCTGGCTCTATAAAGTTATTCAACAGGGAGGAAGTTTTTAGGTCAGTTCCAGATTTACTTTTCTATGCCCTGAAAACAAAGGGCACTGTATCCTCAGTAATAAGTGACATTATCCAGTTACCATGGGCAACGAGAAGCAATGGCAATAGCTTATGCTATTTGAGGGCCTCTGGGACCTCTCTGACCAATAAATAACTCATAGAAAAATATCCAACTTAGGACACTAATCTTTTCATTTAATAATCTATGTCTTCTGGGGAAGCAGTTTCCAACCACTCAGAGTCCCTATGTTCAAACGCCTGTTTTAAAGGTTGTTCTTTTAGTTAGTTTACATGGGTTTCCATAAAGATTGTTTTATATCTCTTGAATTTTGTTAAAATTACCATCTTATAGATATTCTGTGATTTTTTTTCATTTTTGTATGAAATTCTGTTTTCCCTAAAATCCATGTACTGCCCATTTAATTATTTCTTTTCTTGTGGTTATGATAAGATAACCTGGCAATACCAACTCAAATGAGGAAAGATTTATTTCAGCACATTGTTTAAGGAGCTGGTCATGTTCTATATACAATCAGAAAATAGAGAGTACTGAATTTGTTTAGTATGTTTCTTCTTTTTACTTAAAAGAAGAAATAGTGCTGTCCACTTCCAGGATGAAAATTCCCACCTCAGTCAGCCCACACAACCTCTCATAGGTATAGCCAGAGAGGCTCACTTCAGAGGTATGCATAGAGGCTTCAGATCCAGTAGAGCCAACAGCTAAGACAAACCATCCCTAGACTGCTTCTAGTCCACATTTGTTCAATGTATCCTTTCTCATTGTTTTAATTTCACCAATTTTCCATCCTTATAATTTCTGATATATTTCTTACAAGCTTCATATAGAAAAATATAGTTTATACTAAACCCTTTGGTGTTACAGTGATGCAAATTTTAGACATATTCTGCAAGCAATTTGTATTTTCCTCTGATATTTCTACAGAGTCTTGGCTGTGGGTTTGATATGTAAACAGATCAGCATTTTTGAACACCAGCATCAAGGGATGCATACGCTTGCCTCTCTGGTGCCCCCAACAGTGAAGAAGAGGTGCTGCAGTCTCAGCACATCTCTCTTCCATGTACTTGTATCATCCTGTTGAATGTTCAACTCACTTGCATTTATGTTTCTGTAATCAGTCAGCAACACCTGAAATTCCATTCCTGGTTTGAGGATCTTAGGTCTTCACATCTTAATTCAAGATCAAATCTTAAGTGAAGACTGCAGTAACTACTTCAGACACCCTTTCCTTCTCTGGCAGAGCAGGTGGTGGGACTGAACTAACTTCTTCTGTTAGACAGATAGGCCATGGCTTATAGCATCATTCTTTAGGGCCTTGGTTTTTGTAAACTTAATGCAAGCTCCAAGTTGCTTTTTGTCTTGTTTGTATGTGTGAAAAACAAGCTCCATAATGGCAGAGATGCTACCTTGCAGGGAGCCTTCCAATTTATTTTGGAACAGCAATGCATTTTCCCCTTCTCCTGCATTACTGTTTAGCTAGAATCCAGATAAGGTGTCTGAACAATTTTTTTTTAAGATTTATTTTTAGTTTTAATTATGTGGGGCAGGAGGTGTAAACACATGGGTTTAGCTTGTTTGGAGACCTGAGGTGTGTATAGGTGGTTATGAGCTTCCTCATATGGGTGGTGGAAATTGCATTTGGGTCCTTTGCAAAAGCAGTATGCTAATTTAACTCTTGAGCCATCTTTCCAAGCCTTGAGTAGAAAGTTTAAGTTGTACTTTGAGCCTTCAGAAGCAGAATACTTCAGCATAGATAGTTTGTCACACTGAGAGACAAAAGTGTTTGAAATTGTACTGTCACAATATGGAAATTGAGGGTTGACTGTGCTATATAACCTATGTAACATGGTCAAACTCAAGACAATGGATTTTTTGGCTCACAGCTGAATTCCCAGGACATATTGCAGAGACTGAATGTATGGATGCTCTACAATACTTCTGGGAAGTATACAAATGTATGAGGCCAAAATAATGATCCTGAGATGAATAGGACAGTGAAAATTAAGAAGTAGATGCAAACACCAGGGAGGCAGCCCTGGGGAAACTGCACACTTGTGCCAGGATCAATATTCAGTTCAAGTAGTAGCTGATACAGCAATATGTAAGCAACAGATCAATTGAAAAGGTGAGTTACCTGTGGTCATTGACTAGAAATAATAATAATAAAGTTACTTCCATTTCCCATTTATTTAAGAACTGGTGATAATGTGACAAGGAGAGATGACTGAGTTAGGTATTTAGGAGGCAGTAGCAAAAAATATTGCCAGAACTACCTAAGGGTGACAAATGGGAGGCTGGTAAAAATCAAAGTGAGCTACAGCCTGGTTCCTGCCTAGGTGGAATATGATTTGATTTATATTCTCTGCTCACCCCACCCCTTTTCAAAGGCTAAAGAACTGGAAAATGTAAAACTGGAAAATAAAAGAAGTATTTGCTGATGCTAGGCAACAAACCATGTAGTATACTCTTTGAACTAGACAAAGGGGACACAGTGAGTCTCACTGCTCCTTCAGCTGTTCTGTTTGGAGAAGCCACTGGGATATAGGACGGGAGAGGAACCCAGGCAAGTCTGGCAAGTCTGTGTGTCCCCAGGATAAGGTATGCAAGTAGGAAATATTGAAATCTAGACTTATAGAGTTTGGTGTCATAGAAGCAGAGAAAACAGGGCTGCTGAATGAAAGGGAAGGAGAGAGAGAGAGAGAGAGAGAGAGAGAGACAGAGAAAAAGACAGAGAGACAGAGAGACAGAGACAGAGAGACAGAGAGACAGAGATGGAGAGGGAGACAGAGACAGAGACAGAGACAGAGAGACAGAGAGAGACAGAGATAGGGACAGACAGAGGCAGACAGAGACAGACAGAGACAGACAGAGACAGGCTGAGACAGAGACACAGAGAGGGAAGGGGCAGGGAGAGAACACACACTTGAGAGTGTAACTTGCTTAAGTTTTTGTAGAAACAACTAAGACCAAAGAAAGAACTTTCCAGTAAGGGCAACAACCCTGGAGACCACACAGTGCCAAGTCTGGGTCTGTGCCTTTCCCCATTGTCCAAAGTGGAGAGAAGCCTTCTAATTACTCTGCACAGGTAACTTCCTGAGAAGGCTATGACTCCAATAGTTGAATGAAATTATTCCCAGAAATGAACTCACCTGTTTCCATTTCTTTTTTTTTTTTTTTTTTTTTTT
>NW_022196904.1:149297284-149340480 GCF_008632895.1 Mastomys coucha
TGCGGAGATTAACTATGGAGTAGAGACTGAAGGAAGGGTAAGCCAGCCTAAATATTGCTATCTCCTGTTTCCATTTCTTAAAGCCTAAAAGCCTCAAAAAATTCCAGAATATCCCTTGAGACTAATACTAATCCCAGAAAAGATTCTATGGGTAATTTTGGAACTCATACAATTTATACAATGCATACAACACCATAGAAGTAATTTTCAAAGTATCTAGAGTATGATAGAAAACTATCAGACATATAATGAAACAAGACAATAATAATAAAATAATTAAATATAGTCATTATAAAAAAGAAATCAATGTATAGGCTTACTTGGATATAGCAGAAATGATAAAATGCTTACTGTAACTGAATGCCAAGAAAGAATGAGAATTCATGAGCAAGCAAAGGAGGGGTACAGAGCATGAGCAACATACCTCAGCTGGGCTTCTAGACATTAACATCGTGTATCAGAAGTGAAAACTACATTAGGTTATGATTAAGAGAATACTAGCCAGTGTAATAGAAAGAATCAGTGGGTTTAAGAACAAAGTAATAAAACTACTAAACCTGAGACACACAGAGAAAAAGGCTCTGGAAAATACTAACAACTGCAGATAGATAAGAATGTCCAATACAAGCAAAATTCCAACCCTATCTGTTTCTTGATGTTAGTGGTGGTACATGACTAAGTGTGCAAAAATCATGATTTTCTACTAAAAGTAGGGTTGATTTTTCCATATGGAAACTATTAGTTTTAAAACAACAAAACTGACATTTTTTTAATACACATAATGAAATTTAGCTATTTTTCATTTCCTGTTTCCCTCTCATTTCTGTTTGAGTCCCTCTTCCCATGTCCCCTCCTACTTTTATTTTTGTTTCACTTTTTGTGACCCATTGGGATTTATTGGGGATGCGTGAATGAACATGGGTGGGGATTGTATGTTAAAGAGTAATACTTTAAGGGCTGGGGGAAGGATGGGGACCTGGCAGCTTGACTAGATGAACTCGGACCTAAATAAGGTGGGGTTTATACCCAGCATGTCTTCCTTCACACTCTGAGCTTGATGCTTTTTTTCTTTTTCAGCCCTTCACAAACAGGGAACAAAGGCTGTCTAGCCTAGCCCTGGCCTTACTGTTGGTGGGAAGGAAGACAGATCACTTAGTCATCTTGGGATTTAGTTTATTCTTCTTGAGAATAGAGCTAATATCGATCCTTCCATTTCCTCAGTCCAACTTGAACTGAATAATGGAGAGTTTCCTGAGTGGCAACTCAGTGCCAGGGACTGTTAGAAATAGACACAATGGCTGCTCCCAAGGGTACTTGATCATAGAATCCCAGGATCAATTAGAGCAACACTAATGCCTGGAGACCACCTGGTCCTTAGGTTCACAAAGTGAAAATGGCAGGCTGCAAGGGTTTGAGTTTATTAGTGTCAGAGCTATTAGTGTGACCCAGGTTCCCTTGTGTAAAATGCAGACATGTTGTCAGCATGTCTAAAACTAGGGTGGACTTTTTAAGCCTCTCCGAGCAAAGGATATTTCTTGTATCCTGAGATAGAAAACCTCTGTAGAATCTGATGAGTGCAGAAGACAAGCTTTATAGACTCTTCTTCTTCTCCTTGAACCACGCTTTAAAAGAATGTCCACCAGTTGTCTATACTTTCAAATGAAGAGATTTTATATAAAAGTTGTATTTTTCTCTAAAGAAATTTAAGGGCTACTGGAGTATTCAGGTAGGTGACCACCCACTGAACGTCAGCAGTGGTTTCTAAGAGCATCAAGATCCTGGCTCTCCATCCCCAGAAAACCCACCTCTTTTACTTTATGACTTATGTGGCCCCCTAGGAGGCATTCCATTTGCAATCCATGCTGTAAGCTTATGGGATTATGACTAGTTTTAGTTATGATCCCACTGAGATTTTGGGGGGGCATTCTGTCTTCAGGTATATTGTGAGGCCAAGCATTAGCACAAAACACCAGCAATGCAGCTGTCCAGCCAGACTGCTGATGCTCAGTGTTGAAGTTATGCATGAATGACCAAAGACACGAGAAGTGGAAGAGAATGCATTTATGTGTACTGAAAGCATTATTCTTTTATTTTTGGTGTGTAAATTTAAAAATCTTTGCTTAAGCTGCACTTCTCAGTTTAGGAGTGCACACAGAGAGATAGCCTTTCTTCTTCCCTTCCTAGGTTCTGCCTTGCAGTTGAATCTAGTTCCGTGAGTTGGCCTTGCAAGATGGGACATCTACACCGAAAGATACCAATAAGTCAAGCTGACTCCCAGGAACTGGGCATAGCCTTTATTGGTATTATAGACGAGTTTCAACCATTGTCATGGAGATCTGTTCATGCTCTCTGAAGTGTTTAATGAAAAGATAAAGTGGATTATGTCTTAGAGTTGATGGGCCTTGTCTGGATAGCTGGCTGCTTGCTGGGGTTTCGTGGCTGTTACTGTAGCAAGCCAAGCTGCCATAGCACTGTTCCACAGGATCTCCACTGTGTGTAGAGTAGAAGCCTCTCTGGGTATGTATAAATGGTGTGTTGTAACAAGCAGTATATTCTGCTTTCAGGACCCCAGTGGCAAGAGCCCAGTGTGAAAACCTAAATGCCCTGTATATTCCTATACACAGGCTTAGTGGAATTGGCAGCTTTGTGTTATCACATTACGCCTGGATAATGGGGAAGGAATCACTTGCAGCTCAGCACTACATGGTATTCTGGGCTTGGTGACACCTCTCCAGACTCATGTCCAGTGGGAATTTGAAGTTAGAGGGTTTTGTAGTTGTAATTAGCTAAGTTGCGGTGAGGTCATGATGCATTATGATGAACTGTCGATCCAGTTACTGACTCTTGATAGGCAGAGAGAAAGAGAAGACACATACACAGAAGGAAGGTCAGACACAGTCAAGGAACTTGTGGTAGTGATGTAAACCTGTCAAGGAGCACTGAGGGATACTGATAGATATCAAAGAGCAGGAGATGTGAGGAAGGATTTAAGTCCAAAGACTTTAGAAGGATCATAGCACTGGAACTCACTCTGAAGTAGTGCAGACTGGCCACAAACTCAGATACCGGCTACTCCTGCCTCCTGAGTGCTAGGATTAAAGGTGTGAGCCACTACTGCCTGGCATAGTTTGTTGTTTTTTTTAAGCTGTGTAATTTGTGGTGAGCTGTTATTATCAGTCCAAGGGATTGTATATAAATTGTACTGCAGGCTTAGAGTTGAGGAATAGCTTCTAATGCTTCCCAACTGAGAAGCATCATTACTTGTAGCTTGGGCTTAGGCTACAAGCAAGATTAGGATGAAGGAAGGCTCACAGAATATAAGGCTTCATTGCAGAGAGAATGAACAAGGAAGACTTAGCAATGTTAGGGTGATACTTAAGTTACTTTGCATGAAGCGATTTTTGTGGAGATTTACCGCAGCACCTGTACTAGTTATTTTTCTCACTACTTTGACAAAATACCTTACCAAGAAGGAAGAGTTTCTTTTGGTTCAAAGCTATAATGTTACAGTGCACCAAATGGTGGAAGGGCTGGGTTGGTGGCACAGCTGGTTATACTACGTTGACAGTCAGGAAGAAGAGACAGATGAATCCAGGTGTTCAGCCCACTTTCTCCTTTTCACTCAGCCAGAGACCCCAGTCTATGAGATGGTGCTTCCCAAGGTTAAGGTGGTTGTTCAAACATCACTTAGCCTGATCTAGATAATCTTCACAGGCACACCTAGAGGCTAGACTAATTTGGGTAACCTCTCACAGGTGTGCACAGAGTTTTGTTTCCTGGGTGGTTCCATAGCTCTCCAAGTTAGCATTTGGTGATAATCATCACAGACAACTCCACATATAGGTAATATATCATATACAGCACCCAAAGGGTAAAATTATGAGAACCAATGTCTGAGATAATGCCTTTCTTAAATCCCCGTGTCTAAATGCACAGTCCTTCTAGAATACAGATTTATAAGAGCCCACTTATGAAAGCAGCATCTTGGATAAGAGGGGGGCAAGATGAAGTGAGGAGGGAAGAAGGGAGAAAATTAGTAGAGGAAGAGATTGTGGAAAACTCAACAGGTCATGTGGCTCAGAGTAAAGTTTTAGCTCAAAGAGCATGCACCTGGCAATCCAAAACAATTGAGAGGAACTCCAGTCCCTCATCTAGCTCTTGGATTCCATAAGGCAGTGTCTAATATCATCAGTGTGTGTGTCAATGCCCTCTTCTTCCTGCCCTAATCGCTGCCATCACATGCCAGTCAGCCCCATCCTATAAACTCCATCAAGGCTTCCTCTGATGCCATTTTAAGGGTCCTCTTTCCTCCATTTCCTTTAAACTCTTTGCCACAATAGAAGGGTCAGTTTGGCAAGGCGTAAATGTCCATGTGTGGAGGAATGAGTGGGGAGGGGAAGTTACTAGGGAAACTGACCAATTTTAAGTAGGTAAATTATCTTTGTCTTCAAATGCAAGGTTGGAGACAAGATCAAGTACCTCCAGAAATAAATGAATTCTGCTGCTTGCTATGTATGGGGGTGGGGGTGGGGGCTGCTGTACTAAGAAACACTAACCCAAGCTTCTTTGCACGGTATGTTGCTTCAGTACTTCTCTCACTTGAATGTAGATTTGTTAAAGCAGAAATACAAAAAGAAATAAGGAGACAATGCTCAGAATTGGACTTCAAGCCATATTTGGGACTCCATATTTGAGAACTCAGCTGATAAGGATAAAGAATACTTTTTAAAAAATTCTCTTTGGGTGAGTATATACAGATTCTTCCTGTTGTTATTACAATCAATTCAGACCAACAATTTGTATATCATATTATATTAAATAGTATAACTGATTCAAAGATAATTTAATATATATGGAAAGGTGCACATAGATTATGCACACACTGTGCCATTTTATTTAAGATACTTGAGCATTCATGAGTTTGAGCACCTTTGAGGACCCTAGGAACAACTTGGAGAAACTGAGAGATGACTGTAAGAGTTATAAATTGGGGCTGGAGAGATAGCTCAGCAGTTAAGACCACTGACTACTTTTCCAGAGATCCTGAGTTCAATTCCCATCAACCACCTGGTGGCTCACAACCATCAGTAGTAGGATCCGATGACCTCTTCTAGTGTGTCTGAAGAGAGTGACGGTGTACTCACATACATAAAATAAATAAATCTTTTAAAAAAAGAGTTATAAATTATAATTGAGATACTGACTTCAAAAAGTGAGCCTTTTGAACCCAGCCACTAAAAATAAAAAGGAAAATACAAATGTGGGTTACTGTTAAGTGGTTAATCCTGTCTTCAATGCAATACACATCTGCTGAATTTGCTAGGATAAGATAGGGAGTAGAGATGCAAAAGCCAGGGAAGGAACACCAAGAGAGTCTCCTTAAGTGTGCCTCTGCAATAATGCACTCACTCTGTGCTGGAAAATTCTGTCATCCCCCATCTTCATCCTCCCATACTGCAGCAGTGAACTTTGGTAGCTGGAGTGTATTGTGCTGTCTCTCTCTCTCTCTCTCTCTCTCTCTCTCTCTCTCTCTCTCTCTCTCTCTCTCTCTCTCTCTCTCTCTCTCTCGTGTCCTTGACATCTCAACACTTTCATTAATATTGATACTTTCTAAGTTCTGTTCTACTTACCCATCCAGAGTGTCCTATTTGAATTTACATGTGTATTTTAACTGATCAGAAAGTAATCTTCAATACTACAATGCCCAATGCCGGTCCTAGAACTATCTCTAAATGCCTCATGTAAATAGTGTTGTTTGAATAACCAAGTGTTCTATTCATTTACAAATAGAGTTAGCCAAACAGATGAACTTCAGTCCTGCCTCAGTCAAGCAGAATACATACCCATTGCTGACCAGCATGAAAAATATATTTTCCTTGATAGTAATATGTAGTTTGAAGAATCTGTGCCTATAGAAGAGAAACAAGAAACCAAT
The DNA here is from genome assembly GCF_008632895.1 of Mastomys coucha. Classification (NCBI taxonomy): domain Eukaryota; kingdom Metazoa; phylum Chordata; class Mammalia; order Rodentia; family Muridae; genus Mastomys; species Mastomys coucha. The sequence continues at coordinate 149,303,220 of NW_022196904.1, forward strand.
AGCATCACTTAGAAAAGGCAAAGGACAGTATAGATAGCCACGTAAACATTTTTTTTCTCACCAAGGGAGCATAAACCTGCCTCCTAACCTTAGTCAGAAGCTTTCCAAAGCACACTGCACTTGATTGGAAGGAAGAAAATAAATTAACATTCACTGCAATATCTACTTTCATACTTATTCTGATCAGGAAACATTTGAGTTTTGTCTTCCAAGGATGATTGACTTTAATTTTATTCATAAAGTTTGGCCCATTTTTACATGATTCCTTCAGAGGAATTTGTTTTTAATTGGGAAACAACACTGTTAAGGAAGTACATACTTCCTGAGTGGGCTAGCACTCCAAATAGGAAACAAGATTAAACTTGACAAACATTTTCTCCCAAGTGGCTTGTCTTGTTTCATACAGGTATAAAACCCATGGCATAGGAATTATACACATACACCTTCAGTATAGCAAATTCCATGGGGGTGAGGATTAAACACCCTCAAATAAAATTATTTACTTTCACTCTCAAATATAGTACAAACAGTTTAAAGAGACCAAATTAGGTTATCGCTGGTAAAAGGACTCTAAATGATTTATGGATTATAAATACAAGTCATGAAAATTGAAAAGAGACACTCTTAATGACTACTGATCATGAAATTATTCCTAGTTGAGAGCCCTCTGGTCCTCAGAGGGGTATTTTCACAAGATGGAAGGAAAGTGTATTTTCACCAAGAAGAACTCTTCCCTCTGTTCTCCTTAAGTGTCTTCATAAACATATCTTCATATTTCTGTGGTTGGCTTTGGCATTCATGGATTAAGTTACTTTAATCCAAAATGTGTCTGAACTCTGGGGAAGACAATGAAGAATACTGAAAGCTGGCAAGCATTCTCCCAGGGGACACTTGCTTTCAGGAGGGAAGGGCAGAGCGGCTGGGGAGCTGCTGAGCCCATGGTGCACGGTGTTTTGGGCTCCTGGATCATCAGTGTGACATATTCATTTCGACCTGGGACTAGTCATTCTAATTTTGGCCTTTCTGCCTCCTTTGCTTTTTTGCAAGTGGTAGATTTAGGATTATTCATTCAGTTACAGAACCCTGCATGTCTCATCCACACCACTTGGGCTCTGGGGTTCAAGTTCTGACCCAATATTAGGAGAGCTTGTATCTGGAAAAACACAGGAATACCCTCCAAAAAAGTAAAGTAGGTGTTTTACTTTCAGACACATGAGCTAAGTTAACTAAGAGATTATGTCTGTTGTCACTTTCTGTGTTGAACTGAGTTAACCCAGTTGTAGTGGCAAATGCCCAAAGAGAAAGATGATGTGGATGAGGTAAGGTAGTATATTTTTAATATTGAAATCTCTGGCTGCCTTGTTAAATGTGTGATTGGTATGTATGAGGGGTAGAGCCTAAGTTTTTGTATCTCCAATAGCTTCTAAATGGCACTCATCCTACTGGACCTAGAAAGGGAACCCAGGGATGTGCATGACCAACTCTACTTTCAAGAAGTAGAAACAGAGTAAAAAAATAAGTAACATTAGTGACAATACAATACAAATACTTATGGAATGCTAGAGTGATGGTATCTCCAGGGAAGCATACATACTTTAAGAGGGTCAAGGATCAGAGACCAATGTCAAAAAAAGACAGTTGTCGAAGGAACAAAACAGTGTCCAATATGCTGCTTGCATGACAAAAGGAAATGCCTGCCCCAGCTCATTCCTACTGAGTGTTGGTATACTATAACTTTCAATTTCTGAAGCAACTAGACTTCATTGTCAATATTCACTTCTATACACAAGATAAACCTTTGGATATAATCTATCTTTTCAAGAGAAAAAAATAGGTGCTGTGGGTGGAAAACAATAGCACAATAACACATTCTTTGTAATAGTTGTGTTGACCAGAGAGAGTTATTAATGTACCGTCATGTTTGTATACCAATTTCTGGTGGGCATAGCTTGTGACTCAGTATCCTTACATGCAATCCAATTTAAAGTGGAGTTTCTGAGACTACAAAGCAAAGGAGTTTATATTTTACATTTTTAAGATTTATTTTTAAATTATGCATATGCCTGTGTTGTCTGTGTGGAACTGTGTGCAGGAGTGTATGTGTAGGTGCTCTTGGAGGCCAGAGGAGGGTGTTAGATTCCCAGAGCTGGAGTTATGTATAGATGGTTGTGAGTTTATTGTAGTTGGAGCTAAAAACCAAAACTGAGTCCTCTACAAGAGTAGAGTCATCACTCCAACTCCCACTTTTACATTGGAGAACCTTGGTATTAAGGAAGCAGTCCCTTATGACAGGATGGCTTTCTGAGCTCAGTGCAAAATGAAGGTCTCCCTTTCTCAGTGGGTCTCCTCTATCTCTGACTGCCTTTGTCTGGAGAGTGTCCCTGAACACAGGTGGCTGGCCTTGTCTAGAAAGTGACCTTGTACAGAGCTCTCTACAAAGCTGCATAACTCAGCATACACACCCCACTCTGTTTTCCCACCCGAATGATAATTAAAAGCTGTACTATAACCAATCAGCCCTTCCTGCTCACTTGATGCCTTGACCAATTAGCCCATGTCACTCATATCCCTAACAAAGCCCTTATGAATGGACCCTATCGCTGAAACAATAAGTAGACTGACTGTCTTGGTGCAGCAGTCCCTGGAGGTCATTCTGTCCATATCCAGGGCTGTCTGAATCCTGGTCTCTACCTCTGCTCCTTTTCTCCCTTCAGCCTATGGGGAGAAAGAGGGAGGCACATTTTTATTTATATTTTTATACTTAATAAAACCTTTCTGTTATTTAGAAAAAAAATCACCTAATTCTAATTAACTCACAACTAAAACCATCACACAGCTGGATTAAACAGAGAGTTTTAAAACTCCCAGTTTAAAATGCTGCCACTTGGGACTAGTTAGCCATAATTCAGCACCAGCCCCTCTGTGCTAACTGTGTCTGACATAGCACAGTACTCTCTTGGAAAAGGAAGTGTTTCTATAAGGCAGGTGAGGGCAGCGCTATGTCATTAGCTAACTGGCGTTATTTTATATTCACCTTTTTCTAATTAAATAGTTCCTGATATTAAAAGTAGAACGCTGCCCTAACTTTTCCATTGGCTTTGATGGTCCTGGGGCTGGGAGGCGCTGCTTTATTATAATTCCCTTTCCTCTAAAAGTTCATCACATTTTATCATTTGCTCTCCCATTAAGCCAAGTTCCCCAATTACTCTTTGTATTTCTCTTTCCTTCTCTTGACAGGAGTGCTGTTTGAATACATTTCTCTATAATTGTTGTGGTGTGATATTAGAAAGAAGCCAGAAAAACTCACCCTCTCACTTATAACCCAGCCATCAGCCTGCCGTGTGTAATTAGCAGCCATTAGAAGCAGGTGTGCTTGAGATGTGCTCTCCCTTTATGAAATGCCATCACTCGGGCTGATGACTGTCACTAAACTTCTGACTTTTGTGTCCACATGAAGACTGTTCCTTTAATGTGAGCTTCATTAGTGGTATCTTGTCATACAATTCATCAGAGAATACAAAAACAGGGGATAGGAGGGCTTTCAATCCCTCCTGTTGGTTGATAACTTTCTCTTCTATCATTTCGGTCTCAAGACCAAATGAGCTTAGACACTAAGAATATTTTTCTCAATTAATTTATAGAACTAGAAGTATACATGAGAATGATTGTGGAGGGAAAATAGTGGCTTATTATCCAAGTTCCTTAGGGGAAAACAGGAAAGGAACACAAATTTTCTTTCATTTGCATGATGTGTCCTAGACGTTTGATTTCAGGTGTGTGGGAACAGATCTGCTGGGCGTGAGATATAACCCAACTCTGATCATCCTCATGCCAGGGGAGCCTTGACTTCCCACTTTATACTTTCCAAAGAAACAGAGGAGACAGGGGGACCAGCTCTTACTTTCAAGTTTTCTGTGCTGCTTATAAATCAAACACATTTACATTACAATTGTGAGGGGATCTGAGTGTTTATCACGGAACCACATTTTGGGGCTCTATATTAAATATGCTTTCTACTCTATTCTACATCTGTGTCTCATTTCCTTTTTGCTATCTGCACACATATACTCTTTTAAGATAAGGCATGCTTTTGTTCATGATAGTCTTAATTTAACAGGATATTAATTGTTAGACCTATCTACTTTCTGAATCTTTAAAAGAGCCTAGGAGGATATTTTATGAAATGGCTAAATATGTTCTTCATGCCAGTTAAGATCTCATTAGATTAAGTCTTCTTTGAAGGAGCGTTTTGCAGGGATAGTATAGCCAGTGAATTCCCATAGCAACTGCACGCGTGCTTGCCATGCACCAGGGCCAATGACCCTACATGGAAGGCTTCAGAAAGCCCAGTCCCTGTTCCCTATAGGCAGCATAGTTTAGTAAGAAAATGATGAGTGACCACCTACCACTTAGCAAATTTTTTATAAATGTCCCCCCTGGAATGTTCCTACATTTAATAGGAAGAGAACCTGACTCTCAGTTCACAAACATTAATGATCACAAAGAATATCAGCAGCAAAAGAAAAAGATGTAAGCCATACTACATCTAAGTTGTGTAATTAGAACTGGAGTCAAATGTAACACTTGTCAGCCAGCACAGAGCTCAGAAAAATTCGCAAGGGGTGGAGACATATTCATAGACATTGAAGCACATGTTAATCCCAGCTGAAAAGCAGCAGAGGGTGATAGGAATGCCATTCTTCTGGGCTTATTAAACATTTGCTCTGATTCCGGTATGTCAGGTTCAGGCGTATGTCTTTCAGGTACATTGAAGCCTTTCTTCGCTCAGCTGAAGATGATTTCTCTTGCTTTTTCCCACCTCTTAAGAGTAAAGGCAGAGGTCAAATTAGAGGCAGATTTTTCAGAATCAATAACTAGCAGCACAGATGGTTCTTAACAAGAGGACAACAGTGAATAGTCATGATGAAAAGATGTCCATTTCCTTAGAAGCAGTGAATGGCCAACGATAATAGCAACTCAGTAGCTCTATGCTAGGGAACAGTCTACACCACAGTGACTGACAGTTGCTTCTTAGAATACATTCTGACCATTTTATTTGATAGCGTTCAGTCAGTAAGATAGAAGATCATATTTTCCATTTGATTTTTCCCAGATAATAACGCAGAATCTTAAGTATTATGTGAACATAAGAGAAAATGCTCCAGATTTGCCCTTGACTCAAAAAGGTCAATGTACCAGAGATCTGGGAGCTGAGAGACTCTCAGGACTCAAAGGGAGGGACCTTAGATGAAATGCCCTATAGTGGGGAGAGGGAACATGTAGAGCTCACCTCCAGCAAAAAGACAGGGCATCAAGTGAGGGTTGGGGTTGCCATCCTACAGATAAAACTCTGACCCATAATTGTTCCTGTCAGGGAACTGCAGGGATGAAAATGGAGAGGAGCCTGAGGAAAAGAAGATCAAGTGACAGGCTCAAAGTGGGATCCAGCTCAAGGGGAGGTCCCAAGGCCTGACACTGTTACTGAGGCTATGGAGCACTCACAGAAAAGGGACCTATCATGACTGCCCTCCCAAAGACCCAACAAGCAGCTGAAAGAATCAGGTGCAGATATTTGCACCCAACCAATGGACAGAAACTGCTGACTCCTATGGTTGAATTAAGGAAAAGCTGAAAGAAGCTGCAGAGGAGGGCAACCCTGTAGAAAAATCAGCAGTCTCCATTAACCTGGATCCCCGAGATCTCTCAGATACTGAACCACCAACCAGGCAGCATACACCAGCTAATATGAGGCCCCCAACACATATACAGCAGATGACTGCCAGGTCTGGGTTCAATCAGAGAAGATTCACCTAACCCTCAAGAGACTGGATGCCCCAAGGAATTTAGAGGTCTGGTGGGGTGGGGATGGGAGATGGGTGTTGGGGACATCCTTGTAAAGACAGGGGGCCGGGAGTTGGTATGGGATGTGGAACAGTCGAAGGGTGGACCAGCAGGGGAATAAAATCTGGAGTGTAAATAAATAAATAAATAAATAAAAGATTAAAAACAAACAAACAAAACAAACAAAAGGAAAAAAACACCCTCATGCCTGTGTTTTTTCTTTAAGCCCTGTGAAATGATATTTTACTGGACATAAGTATTAGTGTTAGAGGAAAATAATGAGTAGAATGAATATATGTATGTATGTATTCAGTCTGAGAGTCTGAGAGTGTTGTAGTTGCTTCATCCTTGAGGCTGGATGCCTTTACTTTTGGAATAGTCCCACAGTGTCTATCTCACTCTGGAGAACCTAAGAACCCAGTAGTTGCTTAGCTCGAAAGGCTGGGGGCCTGGAAAACCCAGAGGGATCCTGAACAGCCACTGGTCTTTGCTAAAAGATGGAAGCCTGGAGAAGTTAGTTCTAATTTCAATGCAGGACTTGGCAGCAGTAACAGGGTAAATCAACTTGGTAGCAAAGCTGAAGGCATTAAATGAGTTAGAGCTCTCTAAGATTTTACATAATTTATACTTCCAGTATTGGCAATAACGCAAAAATAAAATATCAAGTGTAGAGAATTATCATAAATGACATTGGTGGTCTTAAATAGTAAATAGACAGCTTTAAAAGGGAAGGGAAGGAAATAACACATGGGCGCATGCAGACGCTTGTTACAGAGCTGGATAATAGACACTTCTCGGGACAGTCTGGGGATTTGGCTGAACTGTGCGTCTATCAGCTTCACTCTGAAGGTTTGCACCACAAGGAATAACCGCTGGGTTTTGTTCAAGGTATGACTCTGAGGAGGATACGTTCATTATGTGACACTGTCGTTTTAAAATTCTTGTAGGATTTGAGCTGCTCCTGTCAGATTTGCCGGCGCGACTATGCTGTGTGGAATATTTGTTAACCATTCTACTGCATTCAAGTTTAGAGTGAGAAATTGGTGAAAACTTGCTGAGTGCCCAGCAACACCACTGCCTCCACATCTTCATATCCTACTGTGCACATAACTATTTTCAAACCAGCCAGTTACTTCCCTGCCTTCTTGAGGCCAGGGTGACACAAACAGCTCCTGGCATTTCATGATCAAGAAGGAATGCCAAGAATATATTTTATACTGAACCGATTTTTATTGTTCTACCACATAACCATCCTCCCTCACAGCTCTGTTTTCTACTCCACCTACAGAGCTTTTGTGTCACACGAACTATCGTTTTGGGATTCAGACTCGATTTTAATCTTTGCTATTGTGACTCTCAGGAAATTAGACATTGGACATTTAGATCTTTAGAGATTTCAGCATTTGGAAAGATGGCATTCAGGACTGTGTATATAGTCAAAACCAGTTGAACTTATATAGTCAGTATTCATGCTTTAAAACCTAGGCATTTATCTACCTCTCTTTTGCCCAACTAAGAGAGACAGGACCCAGCAGTCCTTATATAGCAGCAGTTGTTGGAACTTTTACAATGGGCAGTTCTTGATATACAGGCATATAAAGTAGTTATAAAAGCAAATATTTACTGTCAATAAATCTTAAAGAAATGTATTTTAAAACTATTCTTTGGTACATATATAGATTTCTACTTATTAAAGATAAAAGCAAGCTTGAATACTAATGGGGATAAGTGTCTTTATTTTTATATAAGGAATTAAATCATAGAATTTGGTTCTCAGCAGTCAACTTGAGTGGCTCACAATTTCCTGTAACAACAGCTCCAGGGGATCTGATGCCCTCGCCTGCCCTCTTTAAGCACGTGCACACCTATGCACATGTACACACATACACACAAACACACACAGAGAAATTAAAACAATATTATTCTTTTTAAAAGGTATTAAATCTTGGTTGAATATTTGATACTGAAGTACCCAGAACAACTTTAAATGGTTTTCAGAGTTGGTTGATATTTTTATTTCATATTCTCCAGTGCTGGTTCACATAAGAATATAGTAATGATGGCAGAAGCATGATTAGCGGTAGCTCAGACATTAGCTGAAGTTCTGTTCTGATCTCAAGCCACAACACATTTAATGAGTCTTTAAAGAATGAAACTCAAGTTAGTGACTCAAACGGCAAATTCTAAAAGCAAATATTCTGAAACAGTGTGAGCTAGAGCTTTGCTGCTTTAATAGTTACATACTGAAGAATGATAACAGGAAAATACGAGAAGCCTTTGCCTCCTATAATTAAACCACCATGCTTCTGCAAGAGCAGAAAACTCTGTGTGTACAGTTGAAACACTAATTCATCATGTACAACAGCCTTAAATAGGAGCACAGTGCTTCAGGCAATATGCATGAGCACTGTGAAATGAATGCACATTGCAAAGCATGCAAGGGCGTGCCTGTGGTGTGTTCAGCAGGACAGCCATGAAGCTAGGTGACATCATAGGGACAAGCCTGACAGAAACACTTCAGATTCATCATGTGTTGATTTTCAGTTGGATTTACTTGCTGTGCATCAAGAAACCTCTTACTTCTGACAATATGTTTTCCCAGTTATGGTTTTGTGCAATGCCATCTGGGGGCTCAGGATCTACAGTTTAAGATCAGAGGTAAAGGAGAAAAGAAACAGCGGCTATGCTTCCTCAGTACCATAGGCTTTGGGTGCCATGCAGTAAATTACATTACTCTTGAAATGTAGTCACTGTCACTTCATAAGTCCAAAGAGGGGAAGGGAAGGTATGGAGTAGAAAGTGGTGTGCTGAAATGCAACATTGAACTTGAACATTTAAATTCAAGCCATTTTGATTAAAACACATAAAACACTAGTCATAAGACAGTCAAATAGTGTGTGTGTGTGTGTGTGTGTGTGTGTGTGTGTGTGGGTGGGTGGGTGTTTTGAGACAAGGTTGTACTAGGCCTGGATATTAATATTACAGTAGATCTATAGTTTTGGATATGTACCACACAGTATTTTAGGATCCCCATATCATTCATGAGTTACTGTATTCTGTTACTGCATCAACTGTTAACACCACTCTGAGGCCATTCTTGGATGTTCGTTTTACACAGAAGGCAGAGGAACTATACAGTACTCACACTAGAATCCAAGAGCGGATACCTTGGCTACCTTCCTATGTGATGTGCATGAGGGTCATCAAAGAGATTTCAAACATCTCCCTCCATCACTTGCCATCCTGAGAATGGAGTGATTACATAATTTTTTTGGGGGGGGTGGGATTCAAGCACATTATCTCAAAGATTACAGTAACCATGTGCATTCCTAGTTAGAATTACTTGGTTGATGTAGCTACATCTAAGATAAGCTTTGTGAGGGAATGTGAGGCAAGTTTTATCTGTAGATAAAAGTTGAAGCAATCAAGACATAAATGAGATCAGGAAGTGCCTGTAAATGGTAGAGGGTCAAGAACTCAGAACAAGGTCCTGCAGAAGATTAATTTCATGAAGGAGACAAATGACTCTGTTTCTCAAACATCAAAGGCAGAGCTCCAAGTTCCTGGTGTCCCATTGAGGCATTCACATTGACGTTCTCTCTAGTTCAGTGTACTTTGAAGGTCAAAGCAACGATGTTTATTCACCACTCAGCTCCCATGTTCCACACTTCCTGCCATGTCTGCTAGGTCTGGGTTTGTCTGTTCGCAGTGGTACTAAAAACAAGAGACCAGGAGCAGGGAGGGAGGACTAGATAACCAAAAGTCCCAATGGACAAGGACAAGTAAACATGAGAAGCAAAGGTGTTCCATGTGAAGATTACTGCTGGTAGGAACGAAGTGATCACAGTCTGGTACTGAATAGTAATGGGATTCAAAACAAGCTGGGGATTCATTTATGTTATGTGAGAAGTCAAGAGTCCCTATGCTTACAGATGTCTAATGTCCTTTATCAGCTCTCATACCCTTGGCAACTAATAAATTACAATGTCCATCTTTGAAAACCAGGAAGGGAACCCTGAGAAGGGTAGATATTTAAGGGGTGGATTGGGAGAAGGGTGGTGGAACAACTGTGAGATCGAGCAGAAGAGAAGATGATTTGTGGAACAAGCTGGGGCAGGAGGTCATGTTGAGTACAAGATAGAAATGAAAGAGATGAATCTGAAGAAAGTATAATCACACACACATACACACACACACACACACACAGAGAGAGAGAGAGAGAGAGAGAGAGAGAGAGAGAGATCCATCACTCTATGTCTTACCATAAATCAATTAAAATAAGAAAGTTCATCCCTATGAGGCTACCATATAAAAATATGTAGTGTCCTGGATAGCTTTAATTTACACTAATATCAAACTTTAAAAATCTCCCAATTTACTCTAGTACAAAAAATAAACTCAATCACATCAGAAAGCCACTCACAGAACCTCAAGCTATGTGACTTCAGTTACTAAATAAAGATACTTGCTTTCTCTTACTTATGCTGATGCCCAGAAGAGCTCCTAAGGATTATATTTAGAAACTTGTTAAAATCCAGAATGTGAAGGCAGGGAGATCCTGTCTTCTCCAAAGAACTCTTTCAGTTCAAAATGCAGTTACTTATTCAGCTCCACTCACCTGCAGCAAGCCTGCAAGTGTACAAGTAACAGTTAAAACCGTGCCCTTCAATGTCTGTTTTGAAAGAATGCTTTTCTTACAGTACTGCACAATAAATTCATACTTAGTGAACATGCACTTTATAGATTCTGGAGAAACATCAAATAAAATAGAACTGAGAGCATTGTTTTATTGAAGGCCACCTCAGAATTCTTCATCAATGAGGAACAAGCTCAGATTTGCAGTCATTTAATAACACTTGTCATTTTAAGAAATGGCCAACACACCTTTTCCTTTCAAATCAACAGTTAGTAATTCCTAGTTAGACCAGGTGTGCAGGGCTTTGCTTTGACATGTTTGGCTTTTGACCTGATCTGACTCTGGCAGTGGAGAATGGATAAAGGACAGACATGAGTAACATAAAGCTGGGGTTGGGTGGTCCATGCTCTGGGATGGATATGTACCAGCACCAGCAGCCTAGAAACTCAATTAATTTATTATATAGGGAAAGAACCAAGAGGGAACTTAGATAACTGCAGTAGAAGGTCTTTATCATGGAACAGCCTCAGGTTGCAGTCATCTGGGAGGGAAGCTGTCCCATATATACTGAGTTTAGCTAAAGGTCAATTATTTCTTCACTTCCATACTTGGACCAGAGGGAGGGCTTGCCATTCTCAGGAGACATAGCAATGCCTTTGTCAATAATTACATCCACTTAGGCTTTTAATCTGCTCCTCATAAGACTTTATGGTAACCGTACTGTCTTAGTCAGAGCTTCTATTCCTACACAAAACATCATGATCAAGAAGAAAGTTGGGGAGGAAAGGGTTTATTCAGCTTACACTTCCACATTGCTGTCAATCACCAAAGGAAGTCAGGACTGGAACTCACACAGGGTAGAGACCTGGAGGTAGGAGCTGATGCAGAAGGCATGGAGGAATGCTGCTTACTAGATTGCTTTTCCTGACTTGCTCAGCTATCTTTCTTTCAGAACCCAGAACTACCAGCCCAGGGACAGCACCTCTCACAATGGGCCCTCCCACCTTTGATTACTAATTGAAAAAGTGCCTTACAGCTGGATCTCATGGAGGCATTTCCTCAAGGGAGGCTCCTTTCTCTGTGATAACTCCAGCTTGTATCAAGTTGACACACAAAACCAGCCAGGACACCTACCTAATGGGCTAGCTCCAAAGGAGAAAGAACTGGCAGAATTGAGGCTTGGCTTCTTGGGGGACACAAAGGAGATGCTCCACAGAGCAGGCAATACTATTTCATCCTCCTACCTGGATTCTGAACAGGATCAAACTTTCTAGACCCTCTGTAAGGTAGCAGAGAAAGAGGGAAAACAAGAACACCTTGTGGCAGAGTGGAAAAGTAGAGTGTCAGCTGCCTTTGGAAACTACATTAAGTCTTTTTCCAGGAACAACAAGGAATCACAGAATCAGACATAGAAAGAGGCAAAATAGGAATCCTTTGTGTAGGTCAATGAGTAAGTTGATCACTCAAGATCCCCTCGAGAAGAATAGGAACAGGGAGCCCTATCTACTGTCAAATGCCTCTCTAACTTGCAGTTGACCATTAAGAATTTGTCAAAATTTGAGCTGATTATTTTAAAAGCCTCACATGAGCTACCTCATGCTCACCCCTCACTTTTCTGTGCAAGCAGAAAGCAAGGGGGTTCAGACATCAATCTCTGCTTAGAGGTGTTTGCCCTGTCCGAGGTCACATTACCCCTCACCTGGTAGCTTTCAGAGGGGCTGAAGCTGGGTTCTCATTTTTATGTTTCTCAGTCCTAGGTTAAAATGGGAGCCATAGTAACAATATGCATCCTAAGTAGGTGCCCAAGTTGTTTTCGTTAATATATATATATATATATATATATATATATATATATATATATGTGTGTGTGTGTGTGTGTGTGTGTGTGTGTGTGTGTGTGTGTATGCATATATATATAAAACAATGATCTGAACATGTGTAACTAGGTTGTTCTCAGAAGGTTTTCTTTCCTCTTGAGGATATGAGGCATGTGTAAGTCTACGTTGGGCGTCTGTAGAAACTATGAACTCCTCCCAAACAGCCGAATCATTTCACGTTCTTAGCAGCCAATGGAAATCCAGTCGTTCAGTTGAGCTTCTAGTGTCTGTCAGTCTTCTTGAGTTTGCTGATTAAATCATGGGCGGGTGAGGAGGAATACCATGCTGTGGTTTGAATTTTCTTCATTTTCTTGATGCAGCTGCTTAGCTTGTGCATATGAAATCACTAGCCACTCACATACCTTCTCTGTGTCTGTTGAAATCTTTTGTCCATGTTTTATTAGGTTCTCTTTATTATTAATAAGTTGCTAGAGTTTATTATGATTACAACATATTGCCAGTGTGAGATATAAAATACAAGATTTGCAAATTTCTTTTTCCTTTGAAACTTTAAAAAAATATCTTATTATCACATGTGCTGTGCGTAATACTTGTGGCTGGAAATATGTGTCATGGAGTGAATGTGGAGGTCAGATGTCAACTGTGTGGAGTGTCCTTCTTTCCCCTTTACATGGGATCCAGGGATCAAGCTCAGGTCTCCATGCTCACGCTGAGCCATCTCACAGACCCTTTCTTTGCGTGACACTGGATATAGAAGCCAGAGACTTGGGTATTCAAGTCAAGAGCTCTATTGCTGAGTTCCCTTGTCATTTATTTATTTATTTATTTATTTGTCTTTCAAAGAGCTAATGTTCTTAAGTTTGTGAGAATCTAACTGCTCAATTTTTTCTCTTACAGTTCTTGTTTGTTTTTACTAGAGCTGAAACATATTTGCTTACCTTGAAGCTACAAGTATTTTATGCTAGTTTCTTCTAGATGTTTTGTACTTTCAAGTAGTTTCAGCCTTTGTAACTAAGTTGCCTTTCAGCTTAATTACTGTTTGAAGTGTGAGGTGAGCCTGGGGTTCATTTTCCCTATACTCAAGCTATTCCAATACCATTTGTTGAAAGGAACATCTTTCCAAGTTGAATTGCTTTGACACTGAATGTGTGGGCTCCACTTTCTCAGCTCTGTATTCTATTCCATTCAATTTATTCCAAATCAAACTCTTCCACTTACTACTGTTTTATAAAAAAAATTAACAGTTTATGATGTTTCATATCTTCCAATATTCTTCAGTGATAAACTTGTCCTTGATACTCTCTAAAAATTATGTGTGGTCAATTCCCCAGGGTCTGTGCCATTAAAGAACACTGGTTGTCTCTCCCTGAAAGTCCCATGTTGAAGAGTATATGATCAGTACAAACTGAAATTAATTTAAAAAAAAAAAAGAAACACAAAGTAAAGTTGGATAGTTAGTGAAGGAGCTGTGGATCTGGGAAAAATGAGGGTGTGGGTGACTATGATTAAAGCATATTATGTGAAATACTCAAAAAATAAAATAAAATAAAAATTTTGTGTGCATCTCTGTATGCTCATGTGTGTGTGTGTGTGTGTGTGTGTGTGTGTGTGTGTGTATGTGTGTGTGTGTGTGAGTGAGTGTGGTGCATGCACACATGTGTTAGCCTATGCTCACTTGTGCAGAGGACAGAGGTTGACATTGGGCATCTCCCTCTGTGACTCCATTAAGGCCCCATTTTTAAAGGCTCTCTCACTGAGCTAGGTCCCCTTTTTGACTAGACTAGACGATCTAGTTCTTGGGGTCCAGGATATGTCTCTGTCCTCCCAGATCTGGGGCTGCAGAGTCTTTTATGTGACTACTAAGGATATGCACTTGGGTTTTCATTCTTACACAGAAAGCACTTTACTCACTGAGCTATTTCCCCAGCCCTGGCTTGTACAACTTCTATTCATTTGTATTTCCATGTAATTTTGACAACATTTTCAAAGAACTCACTGAGGTCTTGTATTATGTTTGTCTGGAGATAGCAAAATCTATTTTCAACTCTATCACCTGTCTGTCCATCTATCTATCTATCTATCTATCTATCTATCTATCTATCTATCTATCCATCATCTATCAGCAATTGTCTATCACTAATCTGTAATCTATTTATCTATATCTTTCTATCATCTATATTTATTATATTCCATCTATCATCTATCTGTCTACCATCTGTCTATCTATCTATCTATCTATCTATCTATCTATCTATCTATCTATCTATCATCTAGCTATCTAATCTCCACTAATCTCTAGTGAATGTGTATATAGAGGGAATGGTATAAATATTGAAACCCAGAAGCCTATTCTTCTAGTTTTCTCTTTATTACTGTGATAAACACAATGACTGGTACTACTTTGAGGAGGAAAGGGTTTGGCTTAAACTTTGACATCATGACGCATTGTTAAGGGAATTTAGGATAGGACTTCACATAGAAGTCTGGAGGCAGGAAGTGAAGAAGAGACCATGAAAAAATGCTGCTTACTGCCTTGCTTCCTAGCTCTCACTCAACTCAGGTTCATCTGCCTATGGGTGGCATGGCCTGCCAATGGCACACGCCCTTCTGTATCAATCAATCAAGAAATTGGCATGATAGAATTACCTACAAGCTAATCTAACATTGGAAATATTTTCCCAATTGAGGCTTCCCTCTTCTCAGATGACCCTAGTTTGTGCCAAGTTGGGAAAACTAAGCAGGACATCTGTGAACCAGGGATGTCAATGTTTAAGGCAAAGGAAGAGATAGAAGGGGAGGAGGGAAGGAAGGAAAGGGAAAAGAAGAGAGAAAGGGAAAGGGAGTGGGAGAGGGAGAGGGAGATAAATTGCCCTTGCTTTTTTTTTTCTTGTCCTGTCTGAAACACAGTGGACTTGATGGTGCCCAGTGATAGGGACAGAGCTGAATCATAGTCACTGACTCAAATGTTAATGTGGGCAAGAAATGTCTTCACAAACACACTAGAAAGATGTTTCAATAGCTCTTTGAGCATCTGTTAACCTAATCAAGTTGACTCATCAAATCAGCTACTATAAGTATGTCGAATTTGTGGATAAAATTAGGGTAATTTGACATGTAACAGTATTGAACATTCCAATCTGCAAACACAACATATCTTTCTTCTTTATTTTATATTTGTTTTCTTCAGTACTGCACTGCTATTTTCAGTATAGAGACTTACATTCACTGTGGAACATTTTTTGTTTTTCTGTTATAAATGAATAGAACCTCACATTTAACTTTCCCTTTTGACTAATATAAAAAGCATTGATTTCTGTGTATTCACCTTATACTTATTATTCTGTACCCAACAGAACAGTTTTAGTCCTCACTTGGAATTGGTTCAATTGCAAACACCTTGGTAACTGGTTCCTACCTTTGGTGAAAAAACACAGCACTTCACGGTATGCATTCACTGGTAATTGCTGCTCACTTTCTCCTAATTTTAATTACTGTTTCAATGGTAATTGTTGGTGCGTTCATTTGGATTTTCCACATGAACAACCGTGCCCTCTATTAATAGAGACTATCTCACTTGTTCTCTGATTGCTCTGCCTTTTATCTTGCTCCCTTAACCCAAAACTCTAGTACAATGTTGAAAAGGTAAGACAAAATGTGTCCTAGCTCTCTTTAAAATTGTATGGGAAGAAAATTCATATTTTCCTCATAAAATATATTAGCTTCAGGGGTTATTTTGTAAATGTCCTTTATTAGATTGAAGAACTTACCCAGTGCTTGTAATTTCCTGGCAATATCCTAAATGTGTATTGTAGCTGGGCAAATACCTTTTTGTTCCTATTAAAATGGAGGTATACTTTCTCATTTTATTCTGTTAGTAAGGTGAATTTATTAATGGCTTCCCCTTAATCAATCATCTTTGTATTCCTTAGATGAATTTTCCCCAATTGTGAAGTGTTCTTGTGAATACTAACTTGCTAATGTTTTGTTAAGGATTTTTGTGTTAATGTGTTTATAATAATTATTATTCATTTCGTCTTTACTGAGTTTTGATATCAAGGTTCTTCTGAGTTCTCAATTTTTCCCCATTAGTTCATTTATTTACTCACTTGACATTTCAGTATCAGCCTGGTCCCAGGCTCCCGCTCATAGAGCCTCTCCCTGCATTCTCCCATTCCCTTCACTTCTAAAGGGGGAGATTCACCCCTAGGTACCAACCCATCCTAGCACCTCAAGTCACTGCAAGATTAGGCATATGGTCTCCCACTTAGGCCAAACAGGCAGCACAATTAAGGGAACAGGAGCCATAGAAACACAGCAGAGTCAGGGTAAGCTCCACCCCAGTATTAGGGGGACCCTCATGAAGACCAAGCTACACATCTGCTACAGATGAGCGATAGGGCCTAGATCTAGCCCTTGTATTCTGTTTGGTTGGTAGTGCAGTCTCTGGGAGCCCTCAATGGTTCAGGTTAATTGACTCTGTTGGTCTTCTTGTGGAGTCCCTATACCCTCCAGGTTACTCAATCCTTCCCCCACCTCTTCTACAAGACTTCCCGAGCTCTGTCAAATGTTTGGCTGTGGGTCTCTGCATCTTCTGCTGGGTGGAGCCTCTCAGAGGAGTATTATTCTAGACTCCTGTCTGCTAGCATAACAGACTACCATTAATAGTGTCAAGGATTGGTTCTTGCCCTTGGGGTGGATCTCAAGTTGGACTGGTCATTGGTTGGCCATTCTCTCAGTCTCTGCCCTATCCTTCTTCCTATACTTCTTGTAGACAGGACAAATTTGGGGTCAAATGTTTTGTGGGTGGGTTGGTGGGTATGACAGATTTTTTTTACTCTTCTATTTCCTGTATATGATTGGCAACCTTCCCCCTAAGTAATTTATAGAATTTTTGAGATGAAGCCATATGTGCATTTTTGGCAGTTATTTCATAATGAATTAAATTTAGTTAATAGATAGAAATCTATCCATGTCTTCTGTCTCATCTTTTATTGGTTTGGGTTATGTGGTAGATTACTGTGTTCCGAGTTTACTAAGTATTATGATCATCAGAAGACCTGTGACTACTTTCAAGTGACCCTTGAGATGGAGTCTGTTGACACTTCCAAGTAGGAGAAAGGTATCAGGATTTCAGTTGCTCCTTCCTGACCTCCCACCCAGCTATATGCAATGTAGCCCTAATGGAAATATGGAAATATGTCCAGCTGCTCTTGGGAGGTACTAGAGCATATCAACTGTGGAAGAAAAGCTGAAGGGAGCTCCATCCTCGCAGCTATGGGGAAGTTGTCATCCATGCTTAAGAGAGACTTTCAGTGATGTGTCTGCTTTGGAATTACTCATGCTTCTACAAGTAAGCCTGATAAACTCATTAGTTCCCCAAAATGAGACTTTGGAGGAATCATATTTTGGTCTCCTTTTAGTGCCTTATTTGAAGGCCAAAGTGTTTGTTCATGTCTCCTTAGGAAAATATCACACAACAAGTAAGTAGAAGTTTCAAGGAATCTGCTTTGATTCTTTTCTAGGTAGTAGAATTGGTTAACACAGTTATTAATAGCCTTTTCACTTTAAAATGTGTAAGGATCTGCAATGAAGATCTTTCATTCTTGATATTGCATTGATAATTTATGGTACTTTTCTTTTTCTGTCCTTAGATTAGCTGAGGCTTTTTTCAGTTTTATGGATCTTTTATCAAAACAAGTTTTTTTGCCTTGAACAAAAATTTCTATTTCTGTAAACTTCCCAGTTTTATTGATTAGGGAATTGCTAGGTTTTATTTTTAGAGCTATTCTAAATATGCCACAAAGCTGGGAAGTCACAAGACTTCCCCTATGTTCCTTGCCCCTCAGTTATCAACACCCCCACCCCAGAAAAGCCTACACTGGTTGTGTTGACATCTCTCATTATTACCCAAAATGCATAGTTTGTATTGGTCCACTTTTCAGGTGTGATAAATATGTATTGACATTAGTCCAAGTATGTTCTGTGTTCCACTTACTTATGCCTCCATTCACATTGTACCTGACCACAGGATCAAGTGCCATATCACCAATTATTTAATCATTCTTGTCATCCATTACATCCATTTGTAAGCATAATCAAGTAAAATATTCATATTTGTACATATATAATTGAATATATCATGTTTATTATAATTTGGAATAAAGATTAATTATATCATTTAAGAATAAAAAAAAAACAACTTTGCCTTCTGTCTTAATTAGAATTTTTATTTCTACAAAGAAACACCATGACCAAAAGCAAGTCCAGGAAGAAGGGGTTTATCTAGCTTTCATATCACAGTACATCATCAAAGGAACTCAAGTCAAGAACTCTAACAGGGCAAGAACCAGGAGACAGGAGCTAATACAGAGAGAGGCCTCGAAGGGGTGCTGATTACTGGCTTGCCTTTCATGGCTTGCTCAGTCTGCTTTCTTGTAGAACCTAGGACAAGGAACACCACTAACAATGGGCTGGGCTCTGTGCCAGATTCAATCACTAATTAAGAAAATGGCCTACAAACTTGCCTACAACCTGATCTTATGGAGGCATTTTCTCAACTGTGGTTCTCTCCTCTCTGAAGATATACCTTATATTAAGTTGACATAAAACTACCTAGTACACCTTCATTTGCTTATTCTCTGATGCTCTCCCCACCCCTACCCACCAAGAACATCCTTCCCAATAAACTTTCCTTCTCTGAAAAGCACTTATGGGAGTATTCCTAGTAAGGCTGCCATACTAGGAACACATTTCCAAAATTCTCTCTTGTATAAGTCAGGTCTTATTTGCCTTTCACTTTGAAGGTTCAATGTCATGCAGTGCAGATTGTGTCAACTGTACTTCTCCTTGACACTAAATACTTCACTGCACTTTTCTGGAATGTAGTTGTGATTCTTGCTGCTCTATGAATAAAGTGTTTTGTTCTTATCTTTCCTTAGGATTTTTTCCCCTTATTGTTGACTTTTAGGAGAATGAGATAAATTTAATTCAGGGTAGGTTGCATTTATCCCTCTTTGTGTTCTTTGATCTTCCTGCATCTGTGGCTTGACGGTTGATGGTATTTGGGGCTAAATTCTTAACTTTATTGATTCAAATAACTCTTCTGTTGTTTTCTGTCTTTCATCTCCTAGTTCCCATGAAAATTATTCCTTTTGTCATGGTCCCACAGTTTCTGGATATTCCATTCTGGTTTTCCTTTCAGTCTTTTTCTTAGTTCTTTTTAGAATTTCTTTTCAATTCCCAGAGTTTCCATTGAGATATCCCGAAGCTTGGACTTTTATGCTCTGCCATGTTTGAACTACTAGAATGTCTCAGCAACATTCCTCTTCTGTTACAGGCTCTGTTGGCATGTGTCTTCTGCTGTTAGAGTTTCCAGCACTTATTTTTCCTGTGTACTACATCTCAATAGCCCTAAGCACAGTTACCTTTTCTTGCTTTGATAAAACATCATGACCAAAAGCAACTTGTGGAGAGAAATCACATCTTCATCCACATGTAGGAAGCAGAGAGTGAAATAGAAGAGGGGCAAGGCTATATGCTTTTAAATGGCACATTGGGGACATCCTTCCTGCAGTAAGTCTCCACAACTTAAAGCTCCATAGCCTTCTTAAGCAACACCACAAACAGGGGACCAAGTGTTTAAATATGTTAGCTTGCAGGGAACATCTCATTTACAGCCCCACAGCATAGTTTATATTTCCAGATTGCAACATTCTAACATCCCTGACATATGTAAATATGATGCATGCCCTGTGTATTAATTATTGTTGTTGTGTTCTCTGGGGTTTTTGTTGTCATTAGTGGTTTCTGTTTGGAAAGGTGGTGGTTGTTTGTTTGTTTTGCTTTGTTCTTTCTAGTATGCCCTCATCTTGGCAAGACAAGACAAGACAAGATATACTTGACGAACAACTTTAGATACCTCACATTGTGGTAGCAGGTTGTGAATGGAGGGAAAGATTTCTGTAGTTCTGTGCTGAAGTTTTAGTCCTCATATGACGTGAAACTTGGCATTAAGTATCACATGTGCTCTATAGGCTCTACCCCTGTATTAGCTGAGCCTTGACTAGTAAAATAGGCTTGTAGCCCGCGTGGTCCTCTCGCCGGGAAGAAGACACGCGGACACTCTAGGTTCCTTCTGCAGCAACTGTTTTATTGTCTCCATCCATGGTGAAAAAAGGGTCGAGCCCAAAATCCGCACTGCTTATATACACCACAGTGCATGTATCTGCCCACAGCGTGGTGTGTCTGCTCATGATTGGCTGTTCGCTCATTACCCTACGTAACGCCCCGGGATGGGCCGTGACATGGAGTCCTTTCACTCTACACACATGCGCCAATAGTTGTCTACGCACATGCGCAAACAGTTGTCCACTAGGAGTTAACAGCGGAAGTAGGCGCCATCTTGCCATGGCGAATGCCTCTCAAGATTCACGGCTCCCAACATAGGCTTGAACTGTATGCTTTCTTTCTTCCAATAGAAAGACTGGAAAACCTGGAAGGAGATATTTGTCTATTCTCTGAGGAGTATACTTTGCTTTTCCCTTGTTTGAGAGTTACTTTTCTTTGCCTCATTGGACATAATCACACTAGCTTACTTAAAGGTCCTTCCTGATTAACTCAACATCTGGCATGTCTTGCAACTTGCATCCATCTATCACCTTTTATGAGTAATCCTTCCTTATGTGCTGTTTTTAACTGCTGTTGAATCATTTTGGATCATATCCTAGACCTTATGAATGTGCTATTTTAGAAATTCTAGATTTTATAATATTTCTCTGAATTAAGTTAATCCTTCAGTTTAAATGCATGCTCCACTATTTAAACCAGAACCTTAGTGTTTTCTACGATGGGAGGCAGGTCAAATTTTAGGTTAGTATCTTTAGCATTGTAGTCTTTCTGACCTCAGTACTTGATTCTCCACTTCCCTGGGTGGCTTTTGTATGAGGATTTATTTCTTACATCCCAACCTCAGTGGCTGTCACAGTTTTAAGTTCTGTTTAAGTCTTTAGGGCCTCTAGGCCATGTGATGTGTGCTGATTTGAATGAGAACACATCATGAGCTCATCTATTTTTATGCTTAGTTTCCAAAAAGAAAAAGAAGTATTTGGAATGGGTAAGGAGGTGTAGCTTTACTGCAGTAGGTATGGCCTTTGCTGCAAAGTGTTTTCCTAGGGATGGACATTGTAGTTTCAGAAACACATGTCTGCCCAGCCATCCTCTCTCTCTTTGTCTCTCTGTCTCTCCCTCCCTCCGTCCTTCCCTCCCTCCCTCCCTCCCTTCTTCCCTCCCCCTCCCCTCTCTCTCAGTCTCTTCCCTTCTCTCCTCTCTCTCCCTTCCTCCCCCTCTCTCTTCTCTCTTGTTCCCTCCCCATCCCTCCCCCTCTGTCCTCTCTCTCTCTCTCTCTCTCTCTCTCTCTCTCTCTCTCTCTCTCTCTCTCTCTCTCTTTCTCTGTCTGCCTGAATCTTGCAGATTAGATGTGAACTCTCAACCACTGCTCTACTGCATGTTCCATGATGATCATAGACTAATCCTCTGAAACTGTAAGCAAGCCTCCAATTAACTGTTTCTTTTTATAACTTGGCATGATCATACTGTTCCATGACACCACAGAATAATAACTAAGAAAGGCCAAAGTACAGCAAGTCATATCTAGGCCCTTCCTCAGTCTAATTCTATCAAAGCAGGAAATAGCAAACCTATACCATTTTGTAAGTTCTGACTCCTCTGAAACTTTGCCTGTTTTTGTTAATTTTTCAGAACTTTTAATTATATTTTTTAAAATGCATCTTGTTGAAGCTTACAGATGTTCTTTTGTGGGAGTGTTGCCAGGAGCTTCTGCCACCATAGGAAGCAGGAACCTCAGTAGTGTTCTTTTAAAAATCTTCAAATAGTCCTAGAAATATGGAGTAAAATTGTGACAAAGAAACAAGATAATTCATGTCATAAACATATCAAGAATGGATGATTCTTTAAGCAATGATTAAAAATGATAAACTCGAAGAAGAAATGGGAGCAACTTTTAAAGAACGCCCAAGGAACACTAATCCTGCTAGAGATTATTTCTAGATTAACTTAAAACAACATATAACCAACCAAACAAAAAGTAACAGGTGTTGTTGATGGCCTATCCATATTCTGAAGCCAATACATGTGTTTCTTCATCTGTTCCATCTATACTTACAGAAGTCTCTGAGGGATGACTTGTTAGTGTTTCCTACTAACAGTCCAAATAATAGCAAACATCATACTTTGCTCATGCTCTGAGCAAGTGAGGGCAGAGGTACCTGCTTTATATTCCTTCACAACCCATCTGTTTTTGGAGTATACTGGTATTTTGTTTCTAAGCAATGTTTTTAATAAAATATAGTACAATTTTATTTATAGATCACATCAAATCTACTTTCTGTCAATGTTTATTAACGCTTGATGTCACTGCCTGGATTTATCTCATTTCTAACTGGTAACCAATGTCCTGGTGTCAGCTTTCACCATGCTGATTATTAACTTTATTTATTTCTATACTTTTCCCCACCCCCATCCCATCTTGGTGCTTCCTAGAATTACTTCCCAAGTAAACTACTTACTTGCAAATGCTTGTCTCTAGTATACCTCTAGAAGAATATAACCCAAGACATTGAAGAACCCAATTAAAACATCAAATGTAAGGCTAATAGGACTGGTTAGTCTAAGACAATAAACAAACTAAAACATTCTCTTTTACTCAACAACAACAACAACAAAGAAATTCGAACTTTAGATGTTAAGCCTCTGACTGAAATTTTTGAACTTGGAAGAAAGAAGAAATTAAAAACAAATGTGAATCAGACCCATAATTGTGCACCAAAGTGGAGGGGGAGGAAACCTGACCTGAGAATTCTGATTATATGCTGCTACTATTCATCTAGAGGAAGGAGACCATTTTCTTTTTAAGTCATGTGTTGTTATGAGTTCTTTCATAATATTTCAGTAGGTCATCAAGACAACAATATTTCTTTCTCTAGTTTAAATAAAGGATTACATTTGAATATGATATTTCTAGAACAGTTAAAGCAAACACATCATTTTTGTCCTTAAAAGCCATTTCTCAGCCTTTTGCTTGACTATATTATCTTTCAAATTAAAAATGAGGCTTTGGTTCAGAGTGCAAGAATATGTCTAGTTTAGGCTGGTGCTTTCAAAGGAAGAACGTTCAGGATAAACTGTTAGGGACTAACTCTAGCTTTTCTTTTCTTTTTCAGCTAATAATGCTTTGTGTTAAACTGAGAAATTCAGACTTTTAAATCTTATATATTGGCAGTACATGACTTTGGGGTTTAATTCTGACTGTTCTAATTTTGTTAGTACTAAGAAAGTTTTGGTAGTTGATTTAGTGACTGTGTCTATCTGTTAGGGCTTCTGGGCATTATTATTTTAGAAGAGAGCCAATTCAATTGAGAAGATGAAGTTATTTCAATGTTTATTTCAATTCCTCTAATTTATAGTTGAACATTTGAATTTTCTTTAATGTAATGTTTAATTTGTTTTGATTGTGCAGACACAAGGGTGGCCATCCAACACACCCTCTTATTTTTACCTGAAGTGCAGCAGAATTACAGAAGAAATCAATGAACTTTAGAAAAAGCACGTTGGTGCTTAGACTAGATCCCAGCTGTTCCGCTCAAGGTCTTTGGACCCTGGTTAAAAGGATGTACTACAAAATTTTACCTTCTATCTTTCTCCCTTGTGTTCCATCATGTCCACTCAGCTTCTCTTAATCTTTGGATTATGTATCCTTAACTATCTGATCTTTTTTATGAGCAAAAAGACTAAGAACATCAAACGTCAGATGACCTTGTCTCAAAGTTATGAGAAGATAGGACTACAATCTGGAAATAATAAAGAGCATCGCAGATTAGCCCATAGAAATATGGGCTTTTATAACTGGAGACTCCCAGTAGTAGTGAGTGCATTTAGAAGATGGAACACCTTCTAAAGGCACCATATCTCCAGAGCGCTCAAGAAAGAAGAGCAGACAGTGAAGGATTTGCCATTAACCTGAACCTCTAAATTACTGAAAGCCAGCTGACTAATCAGCTCTTGTTGCTTACAGATTCTGCTTGCTAGTGAAAGTTAAAATCAGATGTAGCTAACAACATGCCTTCAGCTGCGAACTGACAAGTTGTCACCTGCTAAGGGGAGTACCAGACTGACTCCATCTTGTTCAGGCACCATGTTGATAATGAAGATGTCTTAGACATATTCATGAATGACAGATATGATAATGCCAAAATTATCAAAGTACAAAAACTGACATGCTAACCCCTGGAATCTTCTTTCTCTTTCCAGAGCTCTGTTAATAATGTACATGCCACACTTATTGTACATTGATGATCATTGATTAGGGACTCAATCTGCTTATAAGGCTCAGATTGTGTATTCTAAATCTCCCATTCATTAACCACTGAGCAAATCTTCTGCTTCTCTTTTTAAAAAGTGATTCCAGCGCAAATCTCTACTCTGCTTTATTTAGTTGGAAGAAATGATACGATGTAATGTTAGAGGATAAAGGATAGGGCTCCAGCAGAAGCCAGAATGGTCTAGTGTTGTTTGTCATTGTTCCTTTTGATAAATTTACCAGTCCCCCTTCCCTTCTCCCTCAACCAAAGGGATCTGTACTCAAATGATGTGGTGCATTAAGCAGGGGCCTCTCTGGTTTTCCTTGATTGTGCTCTGTGGAATGAAATAAGGCTTTAAAAAAAGAAAATCAAAGCAAAGGATCCTGCATATGAGGCCACAAGGACACTCAATGTAACCATATCATAAATCATCAAAGAGAAATGTCAGAGAAGATCTATGTCTCCAGGACAGCCTGCCTTGTTCGATATAGCTAATGCTGCCATTACAGAACCTCTTTAGTTTCCCTTTCCTTTGTTCAGTGGTAATTGTCCTTCTGCTGAACCATTTATCTCTCACAGAGTTCTCTCTTGACTAAGAGATGTGTATAACCAGCTCTGAGTTATGGGTGCACAGCCTGGAAATACCTGGGTTTCAGTTCAGGAGTGTTCAAAGTTAAAAAGAAAGCAAATCACAAGAGAAAAACAAAACTCTTGGGAAAAAATCAGCTGAATAAGATGATGAATGCTAAGAAAAATACTTCAATTTCTCTGTGCTTTTTAAATAAAACATAAACAAAAACTGTGTGATTTTATTTTGATAATAAGTCTAAGAATGTGACAATAGGAAAAGAAAATGTAAATTTTAAAAGATCAAATGTGGTACCTCAGAATTCTTCAGCAATGATCACGGGTTACACTGAAGCCTTCATAATGTAGATTGAAGCCAGGGACTTAAAATTGATGGCTATTTTCTATTGAATCCTTTGTCTTGAACAATTTTAATAGGCAACATTCCTTAGGCTATGCCACATCTATAAGGACAATCTGAAACTCTTACAGCTTCAGTTCTTCTCCAGTTGGTAGCGAAATCTCCCACAGGAGATCTAGTTATGCACAAAAGAGATTAATAGATTTAGCTTAGCCTCGGAGGGGGGAAAACTAAACAAAAATGCAAAGGCTCAACCCAAAGGAAAACCAACTGAATAAAAATAGATCGAGAGGCATTAGTATTCTGATTTTCCTTTTTTTCTCTACTTATGAATCCTTTAGAATTATGACACACAAAGAAACATTCTAACAACACGAAGGATGTTATGTTAGTCTACAGGGGAAAAAAAACATTAAAGCTGAGAAGGGGTAGTATTGTAGGATGATAAAGAAAGCACTTGGTCGCTGGTTACCAGCAGAGGGTACAATAATTATGTTACCTGATGAGATGCCCAGCCACATCCTTTTCTTGATCTGTCACTACAAGAGCAAGATAGCCTTCCTTATTCTTATTCACAGTGATGTGTGACACAAGGAGAAAACCTAACTCTTCATGGACTAGAACTCATGTAATTTAACCAAAGCAACCACTTTGTCTTCCAGGGGAGCAATGTGATATCACCTGAAAGCAAAGCAATATTCTCTTAAAATTGTAGAAAAAAACAGAAATCTTGACTACTTAAAAAAGGGGATCATCTAACTGCCCTTTCCTTGTCTGATTAGGTTTGTTTAGATAGCCTATACCCCTGTAGAGGCTTAACGCAAAATGACTTATTGCTGCCTCTTGACCTCCTCTCCTCTCTTAGAAGACTCATCCTTGAAAGCCAGTAGTGGCCCTGCCTGGTCCCTGAGGGTAAAAAATAAAAACAGTGAGCCTTATTTACATTGGTTTACAGGTTTTCACAACCTGCTATAGAATACTGAGAGCCAAATTCAACACGAAACACCAACATTATGAGAGCTGCGCATGGATGGCAGTGAAGTTAGGCCCTTCAGCCTTAAGCTGACTAAAATGTCATCAATGAACCCTAGCATATGCATTATCTTTACACTTTACACTTTTTACACTGCAGCTTGGAGCTGGTGTCCTGGTTCTAACAGCACAGTAGCTTTCAGTGGCAACTCCTAGAATCTTATAACTTACCAGTGTTGTATTTAGGTAGATTTTAGGTGGAGGTACAATTTTAAAGAGATTCAATTCATGTAGAAGATAATGATGAGCATACAAAAGTGTTTTACCCTTTTGTCCTATGTTTATGTATGCACAGTGTGTGTGTGTGTGTGTGTGTGTGTGTGTGTGTGTGTGTATGGGGGTTGAACATGTAGTGTGGTCAGAGGTTGGCATCAGGTGTTGGCCTTGATCACTATCCATTTTCTATCCACTTTATAGATTGAGGCATGGCCTTTCAGCAGAACCCCGAGTTTGCTGATGGGTAAGCAACCAAGTTAGCTTGTTCTGGGAATCCCTGTCCTTTTACTCAAGTGCTGCGATTATAAGCAGGCTGCCCTTATCATCTGGCATTTACAAAGGTGCTGCGGAGCTAAATGCTGACCCTAATTCTTTAAAAGCACCATGCAGTTACCCATTGATCGACCTCCCTGGCCCTGGCTTGTCTTTTAATTCATCTGCTGTCCTTCCCAAAGTGTTTGCCATTGTCCCTACCATCTGATGTGTGAAAAAGTGTTAATGTTCCTGTTTGTTTATCAGGACTTCCATGAAATGGACATAGGAACATGAAGTTAAGACCTCATACACCATGTCTCCAGTATTTTTTTTTTTTTGGTCACACACTGCTCTCTAATTCAGGGAGCTGGTTCTGTATAACATCTTTAACTGAGACAGGTGATTTCTGCCAGAATTCCCAAGGCTAACATCTAGGAGGATTTGTTTCAGTGCTTTGACATTTCTTTTTTCACACTTAGTCACTGCATTTGATTAGATTTTTCTTTCTAATGTATTCATAGGGGAGAGGAAGAGACAGCTGAAATATCAGTGCCTCCAATACCAAGCCTTCTTTCTTTTGTTCTCTGAATGGTGCTAAACTGAACCTTACTGTGATAAAAGGGGACACTTTATCCCCTACCCTAGACAAGTGACTACATGATTACATGCCTTCAGTGGTAAAAATAAAACAATAACCATTTTTAAAAATGTTTAAAAACAAAAAACAAAAAAGACATGATAGCATGAAACTTTGTTTTATAGTTTTTTGTTTATTTATTTATTTTAGATTTATTTATCTTATGTATGTGTGTGCACTGTAGCTGCCATCAGACATATCAGACGAGGGCATCAGCTGGTTGTAAACTATCATGTGGTTGCTGGGAATTGAACTCTGGACCTCTGAAAGAACAGTGGCTCTTAAACACTGAGCCATCTCTCCAGCCCCGTTTTGTTTATTTTTGACATTGTATTTTAGATTCATTTCTCCCATCCCTTTCCTCCCTCCAAGTCTTTCCATATACCCATTCCCACTCCCCGTTAGATTTGTGGTCTGCTTCTTCATTATTTCTTATTATATGCTTACGTGTATTTATATGTACATATATATTCCTAAACACATCAGTGGCGGAGTCCATGTTATGTTATTCCTATGTATGATCTCAGAGCTGACCCTTTGGCACTGGCCGACAACCAGTTGATATGGTCTTCCCTGAGGAATCCTTCCTCCTCTATCCCCAGCTTTATTCAGCTGCATATAGTTTTTGTGTAGGGTTGAGGTCTCATGGGCTTTTTCCTGGGCAGTTTTGCATGTTCATTGATGACTTCAGCTTCCATTTAGGTGGCCATGTTGGTGAGACTTTATGGGTGTAGCTTCTGATGTTTTTAGGAGACACAATCTCATAGCAAAGTCCCATATTCTCTGTTGCTTACTCTACCTCCTTTTGCGCAGTGGTCCTTGAACCTTGGATCCAAGAGTTATTTTGTACATGTATCCATTGGTATCAGGCTCCACAACTCTGCATATTGACTTGGAGTGGTTTTTCTGCAGTGGTTTCAAGCCTATTGAAAATGGAAGTTGCCTTGATGAGGGGTAACAACTACAATCCTCTTTGGGTATAATGATAAATATTTGGAGATTGTTGTTAGGGCTAATGTTGATTTGGCAAATGAATGGTTGTAGATTCTCCTTCAATAGCCATACTTTCTAATTAGTTATCTAGGTTTTAACTACTGGGCATGGTTTCCCTCTTTGAATGAGTCTTAAGTCCAATTAGAGAACAATTGTTTACTATTGTACCTGTAGCATTAATACGCATGCTGGTCATTGATATGAATCATAAGCATCATAGCTGAGGAGGGCTGCTGGTTGATTCCCTCCTTTGGAAGCCTTTCGGTGCCTTCTGGTGCCATGAATGCTAGCCCTCAAGGAGGGAGCATTAAGATCAGTTCCCACTCTGGGGCCTCCGGGACCTGTTTCTGAAGTATACAGTGACTTTAGCAACAGGGACTGTATCGTCCATATCTGAGTAACCAACAGGCATTGCAATAAGCTGCATGTTTTGGGAGTCTCTTGGATAGCCCTTGGCTAACAATTCAAAAGAGAGCCCCATGTCTGGTATTGGGGGTTATGTTAGGTGGTCTTTGACTCTTAGAGGAAACTCCATAAGCCCAGATGAAAAAGTTAATTAAACATATATATATATATATATATATATATATATATATATATATATGTTAAGTTATGTGCACTATAAGGATAGAGTTAATAGTATGATTCCTTGAAACGTTTTAGCCATGTATATTGCTATTTTTACCTTTCCCCTTTTCCTTCTTCCCATCATATCAATAGTGTCCTTTGATTCCCCTTTATCTTCCTCCCAACCTTTTCTATATTTATGCACCCCTCCTCCTCCCTAAGAACCCCTCCTTTTTTATTTCCCTGATCAGATGACTTGTACTCTGATACTCCCCTATATTGCTCCAACCCTGGCCTTCCCCCATATTGGTATGGTCCAGTTTTACCTTCCTGCTTTTTATAGTTTCTACAGCCTGTGTACTCTCAGATGAAGATTTGGAGCCAGGAGCTTTCAGTGAGGGGGAACATGCAATGGTTGAAACTGGTTTCCAGCCCCTTAGGACGAACAACAATATGAACTAACTAGTACCCTCAGAGCTCCCAGGGTCTCAACCACCAACCAAAGACTGCACATGGAGGGGTCTGATTGTTCAGGCAGCATGTGTATAGTAGAGGATTGCAAATTCAATCATCAATAGGAGGAGGACCTCGGCCCTGTGAAGGTTCTGTGCCCCAGTGTAGGGGAATGCCAGGGCCAGAAAGTGGGAGAGGGCAGGGTGGCAGGCATGGAGAAGTGGGAGGCAACAGGGGTTTGTTTTTGTTGTTTTTGTTTGTTTCTTTGTTTTTTGGAGGGGAAACTGGGAATGGAGAAATTTACATGTAAATAAAGAAAGTATCTAAAAAAAAAAAAAAAAGAAAGAAAGAAAGAAAGAAACTGGTTTTAAGGGAAGTTAGAAGAAGACCAAGGATTCTGGAGCTTCATCAGAGAAGGTTCTCTGGGGAGATGTGACTGAGTTGTGAAGGCATAAGAAGGTATAAGATGGAGTAAGGGATTCTCAGTTGTCAAAATGCAGAGAAAAGTGAGTCCTGCTGATCAAATTGAGCTTTTCAATTAGGCAAATCTGGGTTGAAGTTCTGACAAAGTCAATTTTTTGCTGATACCCATACTTCCTCTCCAATGGTCCCCTCTTTCTCTTTCAAGTCCCATTTTCCATTATCCTCTCTTTTCCCACTCTCCTATACCTTAACATCTTTCTCCTGTATGTATCATGGTCCCTTCTTTATTTTCATCACATTCACACACTCACACATGCATGCATGCATGCATGCACAAGAGTTCATAGTCATATACCCAGAATTCTGAGTCTGGCTTCTTTGCTTAGTGTCACAATGAATCCCACTTATTTTCCTCAATATATAGTATTTTTTCTCTTTTTCTGTCCCTGTCCCTGTCTCTGTCTCTCTGTCTTTCTCTCTTTCTCCCTCCCTCTGTCTCCTTTTTTCATATTTTCTGTTGTTAACTATAGAGTGTATGAGCCACATTTTCTTTAACCACTCCTATGTCAATAGACATCCAGCCTGGGTTTATTTCTTTTCTACTGTGAACAGTGCAATGATAAACATACATGTACAAATTACCACTGTTGTATGCAAACGCAGAGTCCTTTGGTTGTAAATCCAGGAGTGGTACTGTTCTATTTTTCACAGAAATTTTTATGGTTTTGTTTGTTTTTGTTCATTTGAGGACCTTCCTTACTGTGTTCCCCCTGCATGGCTTGGTCTTTGAAATCTAACTGGGATACTGAGGGAATGAAGACATAACAGACATTGAAGTAACAACATACACAGATACAGAAAAACTGGGATCAGATGAACTGCATTGATAGGATGAGGAGCACCTACTAGCCATGACTTCAAAAGGATAGCACAAGAAGCCAGGTTAGCTAACATCAGTGGAAGGGAGCAGTCTCAGGCTGCAGTCATCTGGGAGGAGGAAGCTATAGTTTCTAGTTTTTTGTTTACATTGGTCAACCATTTGTAAATACTTGTACTTGGACCAGAGGAAGGCTTCACCAATTCCTCTGGGGCATTGGAAGCCTTGACGTGTCTCTGCTCATGCCACCAATGTACTTCACTAAGTACTTCATCTTCTTCCCATGCCTCCACACTGGTTTCCATAGAGGTTTCTTCCATTTATATTATGGCCAGCAGTATACAAAACTTTCTTCTTGTCAGGCAGTGATGGCACAAACCTTTAATTTCAGCAATTGGGAGGCAGAGGCAAGCAGATTTCTGAGTTCGAGGCCAGCCTGGTCTACAGAGTGAGTTCCAGGACAGCCAGGGCTATACAGAGAAACTCTGTCTCAAAAAACCAAAAAGAAAATAAAAAATAAAAAATAATCTTCTTATGTCCTGTTCAGCATCTGTTGACACTTTTTTCCTTAAAAAAAAAAAAAAAAAAAAAAAAAAAAAAAAAAAAAAAAAGGC
The DNA here is from genome assembly GCF_008632895.1 of Mastomys coucha. Taxonomy (NCBI): domain Eukaryota; kingdom Metazoa; phylum Chordata; class Mammalia; order Rodentia; family Muridae; genus Mastomys; species Mastomys coucha. The sequence goes on from NW_022196904.1 coordinate 149,334,904, forward strand.
ATTCTGACTGTGTTGGGCTGCAATCTCAAAGCAGTTTTAATTTTCATTTCCTTAAAATCTAAGGATGTTGAACACGTTTTCAATCATTAACTGGCTATTTCTACATCTTCTTTTGAAATCTGTTTATCTAATTCATTAATTCGCATATTGATTAAATTTTCATGTGTCTCCCTTTTCACATTTCTTTATATATTCCAGATACTAATTTCCTGTCTGATAGGAAGCTGACAAGAATTTATTTTTCCACACTGGAAGCTGTCTCTTCACTATAGTTCCCTTTGCTATTCAGAAGCAGCTTTTAATATCATCTGTCAATTCCTGGGATTATTTTCTGTGCTCCTCGAGTGCTTTCCAGAAAGTCCTTGCTTGATTCTGTATCTTGAAGTGTTTTCTCGTAGCAGTGTTAGAGTTTCAGGTCTTACAGGAAGGTCTTTGATCCGTTTTGAAATGATTTTTTTATGAAGGGTCAAAGAGATGAATCTGGTTTCATCCTTTTGCATGTAGCTGTCTTGCTTTCCCTTACATGGTGTTGGTTATAATATAAAGAGATGAAACTACTGTGGAAATCAGTGTGGAGATGTGGGAAGCAGATAACATACTGAATGGATGTGTATTATTGGCATGAGCATGGATGTATCAAAGTCCTTTGTACTTCAGACCCATGGATATTGGAGAATTGTCCTTTGTACCATTGTCAAAAATAATCTTAATGTAAACTTAAATTTAATATTCATGTGTTTTAAGAACATATTTTCATCAGTAAATTGATCTATAGGTTTTGCTTTCTTATCTGATTTTGATATTATGATAAAGCTCACTTTGTAGAATGGTTTTTGTTGTAAATTGGAGAATCTGAATTCAGTTCCTCCTGTGCATCCAGTAAATTCCCTTGTGCACTGAGCCATCCCTCCAGTCCCCAAGACCTAGTTTCATTTCCATTGATGTGATGAAACACCCTGTCAAAAAGCAATGAAATGGAGGAAAGAGCTTATTTAGCTCACACTTCCAGGATACAGACCATCATTGGGGGTGGGGTGGGAATGAAAGCAGGGACAGAAGCAGTTAATTATATTACATCTACAGTTGAGACTAGAAAGAAACTAGTGAGCATACACTTTCATTTTTCTTGTGTATGTTCAGCTAACTTACCTTCTTTGAATATCAGCATCCCTTTCTGGCCATATTTTGTCATATGTGGTTTGGACAAGTTCTTTCACTAATACAGAACTCCTCAAATACTTTCATCTGTAGTTGTTAATGTAGCTGACATGTATAGAGATACATGTGAGTTGGAAGAGAACTGTCACCACAATACTACAATCTGTATATATACTTGTCTTTAGATGTTTCAAACCCTCTAATATGAATATACTAAAGGAGAGGATATAGCTGTTGATGACAAATATTCTGTTGGAGTTCTAAGGGGACTCCAGAGGTTGGTCCAAGGGCCAACATCAGGCTCACTACAATCAAAGTTCACACTTAGACTCAGTTGATGAGGTCTGCTCCCAGTTACCAAGACAGGAGCCACCTTTCCCTGTCTGAGTCAAGCCTTCTGCAGCTACCATGTTTTGGCCTTTGGAATGTCAGTCCTCCTAGTCTTCAAAACTATCTGCTGGGCTAGTGTCTCACCCTGGGCCCATGACAGGTTAGATTCATGCATCAATGATTTTAAACCCTTGTTCTGGGTCTCCAGAATAGCAGATCTTTAAACAAGAGATTCTTTCCAAAGATGTCACTTGGCCACTGCCCTCCAGGTCATGTAGACTGACAAAAAGGGTCCTCTACAGTGCTGACCTATGGTCAGGTGACCTACTATATCAGCAAAACCTTCAACTGCATTTATGGCATGTAAGAGTTGTAGGTTTGTCATGAGGAAAGGCCTGCCAGTCTCTATTCAGCAGGGTGATTCCATTTGCCTATTGAATGAGGCCTCTACTTCCCCCAGAAGCTAAATGGCTAAAGCCATGTCTAGTTTAGCACACTTCTCTTTCATAAGTTTGTTATTTCTTTCTCTTAACACATTCCAGCTACTCTTTACCTTTGTGATTTTCCAAATTGCTTTCCCTCTTTGGAATAGATTCTATTCTTCTCCTTTACCAGGTCACACCAAGACAGATTCTAGTCTGCTTTCTTAACTGGCTGTCTCCTGTTAACCAGACACCTTGATGGACCTTACCTCACTCTAGCAGTTGTTAAAATACATTCATCTCACTTGCATTAAAAAAAAAACAAATAGTGTGTACACGTGATAATTTCAAGGCACACCCTACACCCACAAAAGCCTCAGAACTCATGTGGCCCTTTTTTGAGTAAAACATTAAGCCACAATGATTTTCAACACCCTAGAATCAGAAACAATTCAAGAGAAGAGTAAGGAAAAAATGTTTCTAAACTGAGGAACACTTGGCTTACCATCCCACAATAATTCTTTTAAAGAAAAGTCATAGATTGCTGAAAGTAAAGGTTTGCTGCTGTGTAAGTGACAAGAAGGGTCATCATTTTAATAAGCATTGCAATACACCCATCAATTATCTTTGGATGTGAATGTGACCATGTGAGTTGGCAAAATCTTGAGAGTGGTTAATTTCAGTCAGCTCACTCCTGCACATCTGCTCACAGTTGTCAAGAATCAAAATGACCCAAAAGTACATAGAATTAATCTCATGTTTAAAAGGTTTTCATGTATATATTCAAACATCTTGAGTTTAAAATCTCACTGAGAAAATTATAGATCAGCACAAAGTAAAATTACAGGACTGAAATACAGTAATGGAAGAGAGCACACATTTTGAAATTTAGTGTGACAGGAGTTAAAACTATCAATGATGCACTTGTTGTCATGGAAACTTGTTACAATCAAGAGACCCAGAGAGCCATTGTGGAGCCATACCATATGAAAAGGTTCAGATGCTATGTAGAACAATGGAGGTTGCACCAGCTGGTCATTCTCCAGGCAACCAAAACCAAGTTAGTGATGAGAGCAAGATTTATGAAGAAGAAAGACACATAAATTGTGAGAGTAAAGACAATAGAACTGAGGCGGTCCCAAGTAAGAACCAAAACAAATGGACTCTTGATGCTTGCAATAGTGAAAGAAAAGCTGACAAAAAGAATAATTACAAACACTGGATGTTTTTGATTAAATTAAAATGAAAAAAAGTGGTAAAGATCAAACAAAATAATTATACCATAAATTATAAAAAAGTATATTAATTAGTATTAATTATTAAAGTGTATCTATATCTCCCTAAGAGGCTCAGGCTCTCTTTGGAAAGGGACCAGCTTTGTTTACTACTACAACACTGGGCTCAATCACTGAAGTGAGATACAGCTTATCTTACGCAACTGCATTGATGATTGGTGTTTTTCAAGGAGATGAAATTTGAATTTCAGAAATTTGAATGAATCTTCTGGTCTAAACAGGAATTCCAACCCAGACTTATTGATCAGTATGTACATACTCTTTATAATACTCCCCAGTGATCTAATACAATAAAATTATTCAAGCATGAACTGGTAACATTGGTAAGTATGGCACCATGTACTTCATCCTCAGACTCAATGATGACAAGAAATCTGAAGCTTCCTGTAGTGGATTAAATTAGATCAGTTCCACAAGCTCATTATTTAAATTCTTGGTCATTGGGAAGTGGCATTACTTGGTAATTACTTGGTAGGAGGTATGAGTTTGTTGGAGTCGGTGTGACCTTGTCGAAGGAAGTGTGTCACCTGGGGGGAAGGTTTTGAGATTTCAAAAGCCCATGCCAGTCTTTCTGCTGCCTGTGAGTTCAGATATAGACCTCTCAGCTACTTCTCCAGCCTCATGTCTGCCAGTGTACCACCATGCTCCACACCATGATGAAAATGGACTAGACCTCTGAAAATATAAGCAAGCCCCAACTAAATGTTTTTGTTTATGAAGAACTGTTATGGCCATGATGTCTCTTTACATCAATAAGACATTGACTGAGACACTTCCTGAGATCTCCTCATCATGACAAGAAGGGTATTATTGAATGCCAGGAGGAAGGAATATTTGGTTTAAGGTCTCATTTTGTACCCCAAACACTCAAGTTCTATTTTCTATGAATCACTCTTTTGTTCTCAATGAAGAAAGTGATTTGAACACTTAGAATCTAAGTGAGATGAAAAACAAGAGCATATTGAGGCCAGCCATATGTCACAATCGATGCCATCTGGAAACCTGTAGAGTTTGCCTGCTACCTGGAGAACTATTCCTATGATCATCATAGAAGCATGCTTGCTGCTGCTGCTTGTTTCAATAGGCTTCTAAAACCAAAGAGGATTTTTTTCCTACCAACTTCTGCTTGTATTCTCCTATTAACTTATTGGAAATTTCTCTGCAATTTAAATGGATTTAGTGTGTTGTCTTGAACAATGGGAAGTAACATGATTTTAAGAACCTCAAGGCAGGCATTTGGGGTATGGCTCAGGCTGTAAGGAGCTTACCTTGCAAGCAAGGGAACTTGAACCTGATCCTTAGAGCCCATGTGAAAAGAAGGCATAACTGCACATGCCTGAATTCCACTGGGGAGGCAGAGAAAAGAGAACACCTGGGTACTGCTGGCAGTCAATCTAACTAAACCTGTGAGTTCCAAGTTTAATAACCTGTCTCAAAAAAGTAAGGTGGAAAGTAATTGAGAATGACTCTTGATCTTGAACTCTGAGCTCCACACTTGGCCACACATATGTGACATACACATGAACGTGTACATGCATATATACACAAAACTTCCTAAGCGGTCCACTTGGTCCTCCCTGCAGAAAAGAAATTTCCATTACTAAAGGTTTAAGGTCCCTAGCATCCCCTACTTGATGAAGATATTTGAAGGTCAGGTTTGCTAACTGGTGTAGAGAGAAATGGTGGCTGTCGTATTCTGCCTGTGACCATAGACTGCTTTTCATTGCCTGAGCAGGCTCCTCAGCTAAAGCAAACCCACTCAGAAAATCCAGCACATGAAGTTTAAGCCACAGATGTTTCTAGGTATATGTAATTAAATTGGCTGATTGGGGTTCCATAATCCTGGACATCATGGTTATCCACAGCTCTCTGTCTTGTTCTTGACCAAACCAGTGGGTCCTATTGATTCACAGGATACAACACTAGAGTTTTATGTTGACTTTTTATTTTTTCTTTTTAAAAAAAAAATTGTATATTTTATTTACATTTCAACTGCTATCACCCTTCCTGGTTTCTCCTCTGGAAACCTCCTATCCCATTCCCCCTCCCCCTGCTTCTATGAGGGTGCTCTCCCACCCACCCAACCACTCCCACCTGACTGCCCTGACATTCCCCTACTCAAGGCATTGAGTCTTTACAGGACCAAGGGCCTCTCCTTCCATTGATACCAGACAAGGACATCCTCTGCTATATATTTGTCTGGAGCCATGGGTTGCTCCATGTGTACTCTTTGGATGGTAGTTTAGTCCCTGGGAGCTCTGGGGGATCTAGTTGGTTGATATTGTTGTTTTTCCTATGGGGTTGTAAATCACTCATTTTTTATTAGATGTTTTCTTATTTACAATATCTCCTTTCCCAGGTTCCCCTCTAAA
>NW_022196904.1:149341174-149355197 GCF_008632895.1 Mastomys coucha
GAGCAACACTAAGGAGGAGCCTAGATTTTCCTCAAATCAGCTCCACAGTTACATGAACCTAACAGATTTGTGAGAATTGATATGACCCCTCTTCTGCTGAAAGTGTTTAAAAATCTGTTGAATTCCACTGTTTACTAGAAAGCTGGTCTTGTTAGAACTTCTCAATGAAATGGAAGAACCCTCCTTACGAGCTTACTCCTTCTGGCTTGCTCAGTCTGCTTTTCCATACAACTTAGAGCCACCTGTTTCAGTGAACACTGAATACAATAGTTTGGACCCTCCTACATAAATTATAATCAAGAAAATGCTCCACAGGGTTACCCAGAGGCCAATCTTATGGGAACAATTATTTTCAATTGAAGTTTCCTCTTCACAGTTGATACTAGCTTGCTTGTAGCAAGTTGATTAAAAAAAAAAAAATCCTGACCATCACAGACCTTCTTTCCCTTCTTTTTTGAGACAGGGCCTCTTGCTGCTTTGCTGATGTGTAAGTCCAGCAAGCTTCCCTACAAGCTTCTGGAGATATTTCTACTCCACCTCCCATCTCACTACAGGAGCACTGTGGATAGAGACTCAAAATTGTGCCTGGCTTCACATACATTCCACAGTCTTGGACTTAGGGCAACATGCTTGCACAGCAAGGATTTTGCACACTAAGCCATCTCCCCAAACCTTATGTTAAACTTTGTAGGAGATGATAACCTTTTCAGAGTTCAGAGTTTCTGAAGTGAGGTTTCTGGTGAAGGGACAGGAGTGGCAGCTACTCATCTTCCACACAGGACAGAATGGACATCCAAGCCTTAGAGGACATGTCTCTGTATACAGAACTTTAGCATCTTCCCTCCACAGGATTTACACAGCATGTGACATGCAGAACAGGAGCAATTAAGGAGTTCTAGGGTTCTGTCTGCATGAACTACAGAAAAAAAAAGGTGAAATGTTAGGTATTATTACACTCCGAATCAGAATGAGATATTCTTGTTTCTTGTCATCCTGTCCTTAGCTGAAAGGAGAGACTTCACTGAAAGTTAGCAGGAAAGCAAAGGGAAATCATGCACAGGGGTTGGGCCCAGAAGTGTCTCAGGAACAGGAAGAAAGCTACCTCCTGGAGAAATTAAAGCTCGTCTTACCACCTCTGAAGAGGAATTCATAATGAAGACTTCCTCCTCCTCATACTCTTGTTCTCTTCTTGAGAGTCCATTTCAGTCTGTACTGCTCTTCAGTTCTTAACCAAGAAAGCTCAATGTTTTTGAAGTCATTTCAGATTAAAGACTGTCTCCTTCTGTTTGTCTTCACACAGTGAACATGATAAGAAAATCATTACAATTGTTTCCATGAGATGTTTATTTAAAAATAATATCTATCTAAAAAGGCTGCAGTAGCATTCATCAAATGTGATAATTGGGTTGTTGGCATTCATGTTATCTGGGGATTATTGGGTTGACAGGTAAGTTATGGATCATTTTATACAGAGAGCATATAGCATAGCATCCCATGAATAATATGAACTTTTATAAACAGTGAAGCCATAGCTCATAATTTATAAAAAGATAATGGCTAGTAACTCACAGAGCTAATACTACACAGTGTATTTATGATATTACTACCACACAGTATGTTCACAGGGTTAATACCACACAATATGCTCACAGCATATTATATACCCACAGGGCTAATACCATACAGTGTTCCCACAGGGTGATCACTACAAGCACAGTGTGACCACAGGCTGGTCACCAGCATAGTCAACTGCAGAACACTTCCACTGTGCTCAAAAGAAGCCTGCTATCCAATTTCCCCTTCAATTCCCTCAGCTTTAAGTGGCCACTCATTTACTTTCTGTGCTTTCCTACTTATTCAGGACATTTTATATGAATTAAATTATAAAATGTGTAATGTTGTGTGACTAGTTGTTTCACATAGCAGGCATTTTTTCAGGATTTATTTGTGTTGAAGCATGTATCAGCACTTACCTCTTTTTATCACCGACTAACATTTCATCGTAACTTGGTAGCACAATGTATTCATCTTTCTGCTAGCTGAAAGCCATGTTCACTATTGAACTACTGTGAAGAATGCTACTGGAGACATTTGCCTACAAGACATTGATATTTGTTTTTAGTTCCCCAGTGCATATTTAAGAGTGGGATTCTGGTAAGTTCATGTTGGGCAGTTTAAGGAACATTAAGAATGTTTCCAAACTGGCTATATGATTTTACATTCCTGCCATAAATATATGGATTCTAATTTCACATTCACATTATGACTGGACCCTGTAACTTGTGTGTGTGGTTTTTGTTTTTAGATAATGTAGATGGTTTGTAGTGGCAATTCACTGTGTTTCAATTTGTAGTGTTCAATGATTGGATTATTGATAAAATACATATCCCTAGGCTATACGCTGACCTTGACATTGAATCTCTGAGTTTGTGTTTACAAAGCTCTCTAGTTTCCTTTCTGGTGCTATAATAAAACACTGACCAAAATCAACTTAGAGGGAAAGGAATTACTTGACTCACACCTCAGGTCACAGTTCACCATTGAGGGACGTCAAGGCAGGAACTCAAGCAGGAATCTAAGGAAGCAATGGCAGACAGTTGCTTCCTGGTTCTCTCTCTGGTTCCCTCGTGGTCAGGCTTAGACAGAACCTAACCACTGATAGATCTGGCATCTGCTTCATGTAATGAATCATGCAACATTTCATGTTTACAAGGGCTTCGGTCTCAGTTGAATGCTTTGCTGTTTCCAGTGTGGAATCCTTGATAACTTGCTGTTTGCGTAGATCAGGGGATACATGCGTAATATGTGTGTCTGTTGTTCCTTGTAGCCACTGTATATAGGGACTGTGACATTACATGAAATGTTGGCTGCCATGTGTGGAATGCAATGCAACTTAGAGTAAGTACAAGAATATGCTTATATGGTTATGATTGAATTGATGAAGATGTTGATGGTCCACAGTGGTATTCAAAGAAACCTAAGTAACCAATGAACCCTTTCATATTGTGGTGGTTTAAATGAGAATGCCCACCACCACCCATGAGTGTGCATTGACTCATGTATTTGAATGTTTGGGCCACAGTGGGTGGAACTGTTAGAAGTTATGGCCTCAAGCAGGTGTCTCACTGGAGGGGGCTTTGAGGTTTCAAAAGCCCATCTGGCAGGGAGCCTCAACTCTTCATTTTAGAGATTCATTCTAGGACTATGGAATCTAACATATTATCCTGGCTGTGTAGATTTACACAGGGTTCAGAGATGATGATGATGGATGAGTGTGGCACAGGTTTCTTAAGGTGGTAATACCAAAAAAAAAAAAAAAATCTATCATCTATAATGCTTCCAGAATGTTCTTAAAATCAAATCTAATGGAGATGGAATGGCTCTGAGAACCACCTCACAAACTTGTATTGAGCCTAGAACCTGGGGTGAGTAGCATCGTTATTATTTTGAGTTTGGGGGAATAAATTCTTGCTGGCATTAATTCATACACATAGAAGATTGATTTGACAGGTCTACCACTTCATCATTGAAGGCTTTCTCTCTGCCAAGAAACTGACCATTTTCACATGTACAGGACACATGTGTATCTGCTGTTCCTTGTAGCCCATTGTGTGAAGTTATTGTGATACCCCATGGAATAAACCTTCTCAGACTTTTCCAGTGCCTGAGAAAGTCATTATGAACCTTTTCAATTTGTATTGTTAGGATTTTAGTTCACAACCTAGTAGTATAAGGAGAAAGTATTTCTTTAGGTTGCCCTGGAAATATATACAGGGGTTTTTCAGACAAAATACATGAATGGCTAGTCAAATAACATGGATATATGTTGAATACATAAAAGTGGATTAGTAGAATAAATGTATTTGTTGCTATAATTATTTACTTGTTATCATAAATGATGACTGGGCTTGGAAGGACAGGAGAGGTTTAGGCAGGTTTGAACAATTTGATGGTGGGAAAAAAATGAAGCAAGCAAGCATAAAAGAAAGACTGAAACCCACTGAGAATGTGACACTTATGCATAGGAGCATACTGTAGAATCCAAGATTTTCAACTCTGAATATATCACAAAACCAAGAATACAACCCTTGTACAAACCTTACTCTCACCAAAGTAAGATTTTTACAAAATAGAAATTTAATTTTAGTCTGATGTAATGATGGGGAAAATTACATTTCTTGGCATCTGGTTTTAGTCTTTCAGTTAAGGACAGAGCTACCTTAATTTAAATGCTGATGAGATTTCTGGGCTGAGTCTGTATAGGATGATGGCCAACCAATATCAGTAGGGAAGCCAGCCTTTGTGACAAAGCCAGTAGGACACATAGTGGGTCCCTTCTTTTCTTTTTAAATCTCCAGTAAGATGATGAACCCCACCAGATATTTTGGGGAATAATTTTTTTCTTTTTGAAAATTAATGAAAGGTTTCAGTTTCAGTGTGGGATGATGTAGAGGAAAAAGGAATGACTGAGAACAAAGCACCAGCAACAAAAAGAATTATACATTTATAGGGTTAATTAAAGTTATAGGAGGAAGATTTTCTGTTTGTCTCTGGTCATAGAAAATGAGACTAGAATTGGATCTGAGTGAAATTTAAGATCTCCTAGGTTCATGAAACTTGTTTGCCCATGGATTTTATTTATAAGTTCTTCACATTATTTAACTGAATAGTTTCTCAAATACACCAGCCTAACACCTACCTACTGCTTACAAAGGTCTGTGTAGCCTGGTGGTAAAATTTTGTACAATGCATATCCCTGTATTTTCATAAGAAATACTCATTTTCTTGTTCAAAAGATTTAAAGCAACTTATGCTCCAAATTAAGTGTATCCTGTGATGTGCCTGTCCATATTACCAGTGTAATGGAAATCCATCAATCCTACAACCTCAGCATCAGCCAGGAGCAGAAGGCTGAGCCATAGGAAGGCCATATCTAGGTTGCGAGATGACTTCATGGATCATGAACAGGACACGCTGACATTTGAGAATTATACGATCACAGGAGCAGGGCGACAGAGTGCTCTGGTCTCCTTGTACAATTGCTGTCGAGCCCTGGCACAGCTTGGCCTACCCTCAGCTGCCATTTACTAATTGGCAGAATGTCATCTTACCTCCATTGGAAACCCACTGCAGGTGCAAGGCTGCCAGTCAAAGCTGGAGGTCCAAGGACAAAATGGCTCTTCACCTGCAGGGCCTTTTTATCTGAAAGACTAAGCTGATGTTCTGTGTGGGATGCTGTGCACAGCCAGGTCATCAGACACAGGGTTCAGCAAGGTAACTGCTGCACCTCCATTCCACAAAACCACCAAGAAGTCTGCTGTGCTCTTTGTAATGGGCACACAGAAAGACAGCCCTGGAAGTTTTGCTTCCTGTACATAAATTGGAAAGACAAGTTGATTTGGAAAAAGACACTGTTTTTAGATGCATTTTATATTTCAAAGCACTGGACCACTTAATATGAAGGTATTTGCTCGGCTCTGCTAACTGGAAGCATTCTGTTTAGCTTACGCATTGTTAAATTTAGTTAAGTGTACACACTCACATGCCCAGCCCTTCATTTAACAGACTGTGGCCTCCGGAGTCCTAAGGGAATTATTCACCCAGCCCTTAACTTATGTTGTTACCTAATGGTCATCTTAAACTAAACACAAACCCTGCCTTTGTCGTCATCTCATTAAATGGTCCGTCCATTCCTCATCTATGCTTGATCCTTGCACTTTTGACTAAGTGAATATTTTGTCTGTAAGGTTCCTCTCCTAGATTCCCATAAGCCTCACTCCTTCACATATAACACCATGCTACAGAGGTGTCTTCTAAGAACACTCCAAGTCACGTATCTGCTCATTTTTTATTCCTCTAAAATGTGTTATCATTTCATGACTTTATTGTCATCTGAAAGAGTACACGTCTACTTCTTGTATGTGTGCTCCTATTGAAATGTAAGCTGGTTCAGGTTAGAAACACTCATTTTTGTCCACCATGGACACAAATAAGCACATCTGCCCATTGCAGTTTCTCTATAAATATAGATCAAATGAATTAGTGAAAATCAATGAATTTATTTGAGAGGATATAGAAAAGAAAATTAATTATCCAATAGTAAGTGTTGGATTCTCCCAGGAAGGTGTTCTTTAAAGAGACACAGCCAGTGAAATCCAAAGGGAAGTAATGATAATTTGTTAGAGATTTTTTTTCTTGGATTATCATTTAAGTCTAAATGGACAAAAATAGGAATTTAGTGAGGAATTTTATTTAGGAATACTTTACATAGAATCAGCCATGTGCATGGAGCATGAGGGATTGTAAATACAGAGTGGATAAAATTTTTCCTCTCAAGGATGTCATGCCAGACTTAACAAAACCACTAATTCCTTCCACTGCACTAAGAACCTTCAAACATCTTATTTCTCTATTTAGTAAAAATAAGGTGTTATTATGAAAGGATTATTTTGTTTTCATATTGGGAACAAAACATGTTACAAATAATCCAAAGATCAGTGAAAGATCTAAACAAGCAGCAAAGCATGCCCAAAGCCTCTACCAGAGTTGCCCATTTGCCCAACTTTCACAGATAGAGAATTACAGACATGACCCAGAAAGGAAGAACACTCACTGTAAAAATGGAACAATGCAGTATTTTTAAAAAGGAAAGTGATAATATTTCTTTGATTCGACAAAAGACAAATAAAACAAAGCAGAGGGTAAAAAGCTGTTGACTTCACAAAAAATATTTCTTCACTACCCAAGGTATTGAATTTGTAAGTAAATGAAAGATTGTAGCAAGAGAATAAGAGCAAATAAATTGTATGTACACATGTGCGTGTGTATGAATGGATATCAGCTGTCTTTGTAGTGAGTTCAGTTGTTGATGTGGGATGCTATGCTATAAAATGCACAGGATAGCAAGCTGCCCTCTAAGAGCACAACCATTGTTCCTTGTCGATTTGTCTCAGTGTTTGTTGTATGTGGGAAAGTCAGGATTTAGAACTGTTACCTTCTGATTTATGGCCACACTCCCTTCTGTGGTCCATGTTGGTTTGTTATAAAGACTTCCCAATATCTGAATTTTCTGCTTTAATTGAGCAGGTATTTTTCCCTCAAGAAAGGCTCATTGGTGTAGTGTTTTTCAGAATCACTTATAAGAATGACTTTTATATTTAAATTTGAGACAACGGGACACGTTTCTCTTTATCAAAGACCTGTGTGGCTATTGAATTACTATTCCAAATTTAGTTGGGGCAAGCAGAAAAGAACTCAATATTGGCTTCCTTTGGTTCCACCTTTAAATCACTCTCCATTTTCACTCATTTTAGTAAACAATTCTCTTCTCCTCCTCTTTTTCTTTCTCTTCTTCTTCCTCCTTCTCCTCCTTTTCTTCCTGCTCCTGCTCCTCCTCTTTCTCCTGATTCTCTCCCTCCTCCTTCTGGGTGGTTTTATGATTAGGAAAATGGAGTAAAAGTCACTGAGACTTCTGTGTGCTCATAACCTCACTATGCATAGGCCCTCCTACAATTCACATACAGGATCTGATTTAACACATTTTATCACCAAGTCCAGTTTTTACATAGAGTATACTCCTTGAACATACTATGGATTTTATGATACATCAACCACTGTAGTCTACAGAGTAGTTTTATTGCACTAAACATCTGCCTGGATTCTATGTCTTTATACATTTGTCCTCCACATCCTGGCTGTCACTGGTCTTATGACTCTTTACTTTTGTCTTTACTGGATGTTTCATAGATGGTGTGTCTTTTTCATACTATACATCCTTTGGTTTTTATGTATATGTGTGTGAGTGAGAGTATGCACACATGCACATGTGTATATGTATGCATGTGTAACATAAATGAAGATGGGGCAGGAACCATGAGACTATTCATGGGGAAGAAGACAGCAAGGGGGAGTAATGACAGGGTGAGGATGAGCAAAGTATGAAGTTGTATATGTATATGTATGTGTATGTGTATATGTTTAAAATGTCATAAAGAAATCCATTCTGTTTATGCCAACTAAAACAATTAAAAATGTTATTGAAAAGTTTAATATGTCATTGAGATGCCATCTTATCCCAGTCAGAATAGCAGCTATCAAAAAAAGTACCAAAAATTCAAATGTTGGCATCTGTGTGCAAAGTAAAGACAAACATAGGCATTGCTGGTAGGAGCGTAAATTAGTCACGCTCCTATGGCAATGTGTACAGGAGTTCCTTGAACATTTTAAAATAAAACCACCTGATCCAGCTATGCTATTTATAGGTACATACTTGTCCTGGCTTAGTTTCTGTTGTGGTAAAACACTAACCTAAAGCAACATGGGGAGTAAAAGAGTTACCCCACAGGTTTCAGTCTATCATCAAAGGAAACTAAGACAGGAACTCAAGACAAGAAGCTGGGAGCAGGAACTGGGGCAGAGATTGACAAGAAATGCTGCTTACTGTCTAGCTTGTTGAGCTACCTTCGTTAAAGAGCCCATCTGCCAGGGATGTCACTACCCACAATGGGCTGAGCCTTCCTACATCAATTAGCAATCAAGAAACTACCCCACAGATTTGGTGTAAGGCAACTTGTTGGAGACAAACCTTCAGTTAAGGTTTCCCTTTTCTGGGTATGTCAGTTGACAGCTAAGGTCATTGCCACAATACTAAAAAGAAAAAAAAAATGTTAAAGTCAGCTTGCCATAGAGATACCAGCATGTCATGTTTACTGTCATACTCCTCATAACAGCCAGGGATTCAGGCTCATCTCAGTAATGGCTGAATAAAGAAAATGTGGCACATACACAATGGAGTTTTGTTCAGCTATAAAGAATGAAATTATGTCATTTGCAGGAAAATGCATAAAGCTGAGATCATTGTAAGTGCAATTAGCTAGCCTTACAAAAGAAGTATTGCGTATTTTCTCTTATATGTGGATTTTAAGGGAATAAAAATGGAGGAGATAGTATAAAAGGAACAATTTGAGATTCAGGATATTGAAAGAGAAGGGGAGGAGATGGAGCATAAGGAAATGATGGAAATATATTGTCTGTATTATGGAAGTGTCTAAATGAAATCCTTAGTTTATATAATTAATACTGAACAGGTCAATATAACATGTTATACATGATTTTTCTTATTAACAAATCACTTATTTTGGAGTAAATATATATTGTACTAAATGAATCATCCTTTTCAGTAATTCAATGATATTGTTAACTATACTTATAATATCTTATGTTAGATTACCTTTTCTCTTTCAGGGAGAAATCAGGTGTATCTGTCCTCTAACTGCCTCTGATTTTGTAGCTTTGGGGTCTTTACATCTGTGGTGTGGAGGAAAGCAATGTGCTCATAAATAATGCTCAAGTCTACATTTCTCAGGATTTTATGTACCGTTTTACCTCATACTATTTGTTGATTACGGGATTTTCATAGGAAAAAATAGTACGCAGTCACTCAGATACTTTTGCTATTGAGAGTGAAGAAGACAGAACTGGCTGAATACTGTCTGTGTTGAGAAGCTCTGCTCTAAGAAGAAGAATACTGTCTGTGGCTCAGAAGAAAAGTACAAATCTTCCCTTACCTCAGAGTCTATCACAGACCACAGCTGTGGTCCTCCCTCCTACTTACAGACACTCCCTGAGTCATCCATGGGAAATGAGAACATTCCCAAATCAGGAAATATTGCTGCAAGCAGGAAGACCTCAGTAAAGACTATATTGGAGAACGAGATGTCCTTGTTCACACAGTTGAGTTTCCCGAGGTTGAGTACAGTACCCTAAGATTACATTTCTTGGAGCGTCCACAACACTTGGTTAGAAATTCAAAGAGACAAAGTAACTGGCACTTCTTTCAATTCAGCGTGTCACTTGTTACAAAGGTAATTACACTCACTGCCCACATCGACTTGGCTTTTCACCTTGCCTGGAACATCAGAATTTGTACTTGTTTTCCAAACTGATTTGATACATGACCCACAACAGACATGATCTTATTTTAAAACCTTAGTTACAGTCTTTCCTATGGCATACTTTTTTCACTTCCTTTGGTCTGATCACCATCTCAAGACTTGGTGTTATAGTTCCAGCTGCCATTGCTGTTTGTAATATGCCATGGTATCCCCTTACCACTTGATTTCGTATACCAAAAATCGAACCAGAATCAGTAAAATGAAATGATCGAATAACTTTACAATAAATAAATAATCGTGTGTGTGTGTGTGTTTACATTTTAGAGAAATATAAAGGCATGCACAAACTGAATGACTGTATTGTTTGAGGGTATTGTTTGAGGGTTCAGTTTGTTATTTTTAAACAAAGTAACTAACCCTGAAATTAATAGCAAGAAAGCTAAACAGGACAAATGAGCTGTAAGCATTTCTGTCTGACAAAAGGATCAAGTCTCTCTTATTATCGTCCTCTCAAAGTATTGGTTTCAAACTTCAGCTTGTGTGAGAGCTATGGAGGTGAACAAGTGAATTGCTTTGCTGTTATAAAAATAAAAGAGGAGCTGTGCAGCAGGGCTGTGTCTCAGGCTGTTACTTTGACAAAATGGTCCAAACCTGGGAGATGTAATTGAACATAGGATGTGATAAAAGCCATTTAAATTCTAGTCTGAAATGAGACAAAAGCTAGGAATTGGAGGGAAAGTCTTCCCATGCGGTGTGGTGGAGGTGCGGGCTCTTGATTTCTCAGCCACACCATGGGAAGGGATGTGTCACTTTATGGCTTGTCCTGGCTGTCTGCCATAGATGAAGCTGTTTCCAAGTCCTGTGCCATGCTGGTTTAAAGCTGTGATTTGCTCCATGCAAACTCCCATTCTGGGAGCTAAGAAGCCACAGTTCTATTGCTGACAGTTTTGTTGTTTCTCAAGCTCACTCATTCCTATCTGGTTCTAGCAAAGATCAGTGGCTGTTAATCCAGAAAGACTTTTTAAAAATGCAATGAAAAATAAATTTAAGTAGTAATGGAAGTTTGTGGCCTGTCTAAAGTCCACATAGGCCTTCCATTGAAAGAATCAACTCACGTTAAAAGGCCTTCCTTTGCATCCCCACCCCCTTCTAGAGTAGCTTTGGGGTATTAATAAACCTCCATGGACAAACCATAACATATGGCAGAGGAAAGGACTTTCAAAGGAGCCACACATTTAAATTAAAATTGGCCTTCTAACTCCACAAGAAGCCATAGAATTTTAAGTGGGACTTTATTGGCTTGTTCTGTACCCTGTACAATTCCCCTGGATTTTAATGAAATTTTAGAGCTGATAAAACAGTGAAAAGCACTGACCTAGAAAAAATATTGGAAGTCGGTCTTTCTATCCCTTATTAGTAATATACCTAGTCTTGGTTCCCTTTGCCGTTTTACTGGAGGCTGCTGAGGCTGGATTAAAAGTACTAAAGATACCTGCATGCATTCCTGATACCATAACAGTAGGTGAGTTGCAACCTCCCTCCCCAATTATATATGCTGTACTTATGCAAATGGGGAATGAGAGAAAATGTCCTAAACTGAGCTAAAATCTGAAGTTACTGACTCATCGCAGCATTGATTAAAGTGTTTTTTCTCTATCGTCAGACAAAATAGAATTTAAAATTGAGATTAAATTGAGTTATAGAAGAATATAGAACATTATTTTATTCTCACATGTGAGTAACTGGCTAAAAATTAATATACTCTATATTGGTGGGGCTGTGAATTAATTTTCTACTACTGCCCAATAAGTTATTTCCAAATACAACAACTTAAATCAGCTCCATTGTCATCACAGTCTCTAAGGAATTGGGGAGTGGCTTGTCTGAGTGTCTTCGGATGAGGCTCCCCCATAAGCTTCCTTTATGAATATGATTGGTAAACATCTGAGGAGTTAGCAGGGGCTGCAGTACTGGTTCCAAGATGGTACACTCCATTGGCTTTTCTGGCTGTCACTTAAGCATGTACTTTTAAAGAAAGTTCATGGTCCTGACTGCTTCCTAATTGAATAGCCAGAGGTAAATCTACATGTCACTTATTATCTGGCCTCGTTAGTCACATAGCAGCAATTCCACACTGCTCGATTGGTTGCCACTGGTCAACCCTGTTTAAGAGGGGAAGTTTGAATCATTCCATAAGACGCTCTAGGCTGCTCACCATGATTTGCAAACAGGCATTTCAGACGTCACTAGTTATGAGTAAATGATAGTTCAAAGAGTGTAGGCTCAGATCATCATACCCAGCCATTGTGAGTAAGAATTGTGCATGCTGTTGTCCTCTGGTAAAATGACAGGGTTTGCAAAGTGCTGCAAAGATGTAAGTTACCAGCCCTTGCACTATGCTGAAGGTCAGGTGCCTTGCTAAGGCACTCAGGGTTAGAGATAAATAGGGGGCTCTCACTGAAGTTGTCTCATGCACATGGAATATTTTTGTCTTACATATTGTTGGTATAAAACCAGAGCCAACAAAATGTGGGAGATGGAAATGAATATTGGAATAACAGGAAGTAGTGCTGTAATTGCAGTGGATTGGCAAAATTACAAAGCACACCTCCTTTCCTTTCCCATGCAATATGATGAAAAGAAGGTAAGGAAGTAATCATAGGAATGAATGAGTCTGTCTAGCATCTTAGATTTACAAAGAAGGGGACCCAGGGACAACATTCTTCCCCTCATACTTCACAGACTAATCCACACTGTAAATTACTTAGCTATGCTGTATGTTTAGATGAGATTTCATAGGTCTATGAGTCTTTTACTTTAATTGATTTTGAATATACACTATGAAGATAACAGGTCAAAGGCACAAAATTGAGATGAATTAATCATATATTATTACCTATACAAATAACTAAAATTATTGCTCATGGACTACAGTGATTGTCAATTGTTCCAGAACATTAATTTGGTCAAACAACTTCACATGGGCCCTTCAGGTCAATGGAGGAACCTTTCAACTTGAAAGTATCAACTCAAACTGCTGTTTACAGTTAAAGAAAAATATTAGCCCTCTTCTGAAGATATTGTCATAGGACAAAACACTTGCTTCTTCTTAACTCTCAAAAATGCTCTCATGACTACAAAAGACTTTTATGTAAGAAGCATTAATCACAAACGGTAACATCCAGTTGTGCCAGCGGTTCTGACCAGATGAAACAGTGAGACAGCCGTGGGATGTCTCACTAGCTGGCATTGCACAATTGTGTCGTAGAAGCTGTTTTCAAAACGGCAGCATCTCGTTGCCTCCTTTCAACTCTGCCTTCCATGCGTCTTTAGCTTGCAAACTTTCCCAATTGTCGTAATTTTGTTTTCATGCCACATTACCCTAGCAAACGTTCTTCCAAACAAACGATCGATGTCAAAAGGCAGCAAGATGCCCTGTTTCTCTTGGATCCCTCAGAATGAAAACGTCTCATACCAGTGCACGAGGCCTTACAAGTGCAGCTGCTTTGCCTGCAAATGGAATTAGCACAGGCTAAGTAGCAATTTGCAGATTCTAGGATGAGGTGGACTAATTGACCAGAAATACAGAAACCTAAAGGGCTCTTCAGATGAAGAAGCACAATAATGACAAACAAGCATCAGGATTTTATAAAATATTAAATCAGCTTTTTGACAATTTCACACACACACACACACACACACACACACACACACGCACATGCACATGCACACTGCAGATGCTATATGCATAAGCAAGTTGCATTCTGTTGACTATACTCTCTGTTATACCCCTCCAATCCCTTCCATCATCCCCCAGTTCACTACCTGTCCCAATACCAGATTCGTAAGCTTCGGTTTTATTGTCTGTCCGATTTATTTTAACTAACGCTTTCTGATTGGAAATGCCCAGTGGAACCTAGTGAGACTCCTAGAAGGTATACAACTGGAGGCAATAACTCCTCCTTTCCTTGAATCCATGCATAGGAAATAAGTTAGCAGTGGGGCTAATCAGGCCCCATGAGATCCTTCTTTGTATTAGCCTAGCTTTTGATATGTCCAGTCTTTTTTTTATTTTATATTTTCTTTATTTACATGTAAATTTCTCCATTCCCAGTTTCCCCTCCAAAAAA
>NW_022196904.1:149362578-149377978 GCF_008632895.1 Mastomys coucha
TCTCTTGATTTTTGGTGATAGATGTTCTTAGTGACTCTGACCAGAGCTTGTCCTGTCCCTGATGCCCTCCAAGCCCCCTGCGACTCATGGGGCCTATGCCTCCTGGCTGGCTGCTCCCAGCTTAGGAACTCACAGGAGAGAAGATGGCGGTTCTCACTAGAGACTCCGGGTCAAGGAGGTCCCTGGAGGCAGACCCTCCACTTGCAAGGAAGGGACAGCTAAGGTCGCTGATCTACCTCTGTCACTTGGAAGCTGAGAGGATCCTGTCCCTGACACCCTACGGCTCCCCTGCTACTCGTTGGGCCTGTGCCTCCCAGCTGGCTGCTCCAGGCTTAGGAACTCACTGGAGAGAAGATGGCGGCTCTCACCCGATATGTCCAGTCTTTTGAAGATCTCATACACTGTCATTCATAGCTGTTGAGAGATTATGATTGCGATGGCTGTGTATTGCAGCACTTGTCCCTATTTTCTGGCTCTCACGATGTTTCTTCTTCATCTTCAGCAATGTTCCCTGAACCTTGGAAGAGTTTAGGGCTGAGCACTCAGTAGACATCTTGTGTCACTATAGGCCACTGACTTTATTACAGGGCACTGAAAAGAGAGGTTTCTCCAATTAAGAACTTATGGATAAAACACGTATATTTAGTAGGTTATTTGGCATTATGCTATTTAGATAAACAAAGAAATTCAGTTACCCCCTAAGTCCTATGACCAACTCAACCATGGACTTTTTTTTATTAGATATTTTCTTTATTTATTTGTCATATGATATCTCCTTTCCTGGTTTCCCCTCCAAAAAAATAAAATTAAATTAAATTAAAAAAACCAGTTCCCTCCCTCTCCCCCTGCTCAACAACCCACCCTCTCCCACTTCCTGGCCCTGGCATTCCCCTGACCGTGAACTTTTAAATGAGTTTACAATACAGGTATTGCATCCCTTTTGTAGAGTGGACTTCAAATCCAGTCATAGAAGGCTAATTAACCCTTATGACTCTTTTGCTGCTGTTGCATAAATAAGTACTCCTGCCAGGACATTATTTAGTTTTGTTAATCAAATATTTACTAAATACTGACCTGTTTATTGAATCATTGCTATTGGTCACGAATGGAGCTTGTATGTGTGTATGTGTGCGTATGTGTTCAGGTTTGAATTTGTGCTGAAAGGCCGAAATTCTATTTGTTGCCTCTTCTCTCTGGAGAGTGTTAAGCTAAAGGATCTAAGTCAATAAAATACCTACTAGTCAGGATTTTTCTAGTAAAATATCTATAGCAAAACTAAAACCAAGAAGCTTACATAAGCTCTCAGCTTTAAGTCATTATCCACTTCCTGAAACACATCTAGCAACTGAGTGACAAAGAAATATAAAAGAAGCCAAGAAAAAATATATTTTAAGTACTTATCACTAGGCGTGCTGTCTAGCTGCCTTGGGTGCTCAGCCCCACTCCTTCCCAGCAGACAATGGATAGTAGGCTGCATGGAGAAGCAGCACAGAGAAGGAAAGCAATGGACAGGAGTGGCCTGCCTCTGCAACGTGGGTCAAGAGCCCTGCATGGAGGATCTGCCGTTTGAGAAAAAGCCCAGGAAAGAGAAACTATGAGTGAAGGGATTGGCTACCAGAGCAAAGTAGCTGCTGAAGTCTACCTGTTCTTTATGCACTGTTCCACCCCCTGGGGAAATTCGATGAGTCCCCCATCCTTCCTGTAATACCTCTTTCTCCATTCCCTTGGATAGCTGGGCTAACTACTCTTCTGTCCCTGAGATAAGATATCCTGACAAAAAGCAAGTTAGGGGAGTTTTGGCTTCCATTCCAGAGGAGATCTAGCTTATCATGGTGGGGAATACATGTCAGTAAGTGTGAAACACCTATCCACTGGATATGGTCTCTACAGGTTCTATCTCCCCTATGTGTATCCCAGGCTGGTGTTGAACTCATGATCCTCCTGCCTCTGTCTCCTTCAGCAAATCCTACCAGCCTGTACCTAGCCCATATCCAGTGGATAGGTGTGTCTCGTGGTTGAAGGATGGGGCCACCCACCCACCTCAAAAATATTAATCCAGAATTCCTCCTGTCAAAAGGAGACAAAAAAAAGTGGACAAAGAGTGGAGCAGAGACTGAAGGATAGGCCTTCCAGAGACTGCTCCACCTAGGGAATCCATCCCATCTGCACACATCAAACCCAAACATGACTGATGACGCCAAGGAGCTCTTGCTGACAGTAACATGGTATAGCTTGGTATACCCTGAGAGGCTCTGCTAGAGCCTGACCAATATAGAAGTGGATGCATGCAACCAAACATCAGACTGAGCATGGGAACCCCAATGGAGAAGTTAAGGCAAGGACTGAAGAAGCTGAAAGGGTTTGCAACACCTTAGGAAGAACAACAATATCAACCAACCAGACCCCCTCCAAAGTTCCAGGGACTAGACCACCAACCAAAAAGTACACATGGGGGTACCAGGTGGGTATGTAGCAGAGGATTGCCTTATCTGGCGTCAGTAAGAGGGGAGCCCCTTGGTCCTGTGGAGGCTTGATGACCCAGTGTAGGGGAAATCTAGGGCGGTGAGGCAGGAGTGGGTGGGTGGGTGGGGAAGCATCCTCATAGAGGCAGAGGGAAGGAGGAGGGGATAGGGAGTTTGTGGAGGGGAAACTGGGAAGGTGGATAACATTTGAAATGTAAATTAAAAAAATAACCAATTAAAAAAAAAAAAAACATGTGCAAGGCCAGCCTGGCATCCAGGAAGCAGACTGATGACATCACATCTGCACACAGGAAGCAGAGAAAAAGAAGAGGAATTGTGGCCATACTATAAAACCTCCAAGCCTGCCTATTGACATCCTTTTTTAGCAAGGCTGCGCATCCTAAATGTACCACAACCTCCCCAAACAGTGTTGTCTATCAGGTACAGGATGTTCAAATAACACTGGGAAAATTAAGATTAGACAAGATTCTCATCTTCCTCTGGGCAGAAGCCAATGAATGCAAGGGAGAAGAAATCTTATCATCAGATACCAAGGCACCTATGAAATTAGAAAGCTCAGGTTCAAGCCGAAGCCTCCTCCCACCCACACCACTAGCTAACTGCACCTGGGAACCTCGGTTGTCTCTGAAAAAAAGAAATTGAGTATCCTTTAATGAAATAATTGGGACCAGAAAAAAAAAATCTGTTTTACCTTAAACCCATTGAAGGGTCTCACTGTAGAGATGACACTAGTGTCTATCTAGTCGTGGTGGCATGCCTGCCTTGAAATGCTTGCATTATTCCGTGAGTGCCAGCCCCTTCATATACTCCTGGAGTAATGTTATTGGTGCTATGGCTGATATGCTTTGGCAGTCAGAGGCACACCCCGATCAGCCCTTTTGGCTGTGAGCTGAATGTTTTAACCCTCTTCTCTGATATCAGTGGCTTGATGTTATTGAAACCAACCTCTTATTGAAGAATATAGTTCTTCAATCTTGAAAAAATCTATAAAAGAGAGGGGTGTTTCTGCACTTTCTGACATAAACAGTCTAGCTGAAGTGGAAAGTTGTGGTTCTAACAAATATGTATGCAAGCCAATATATGGCTGGATATGCATAAGACTTGCTGTGAGAGAAGATAGCATGTTTCCCCACCAAAGATGCATGGTTTATGATCTGTCTCAACCACCGTACTGATGTTTGTTCAGAACACCTAAGCAATGACATTGTTTTGTAGCAAATGCCTACTACATGCCATTATTGTTTCATTGATGACGCCTTTTTTTTAACTATGGATTAATATCTTACCACCCATTTTTGCTGGAATTTCTTAAAGGCCAAGATCCTACATTAACTGTACTTGTATTATCAGTACCCCCCATCTTGTCTGGGAAATAGTTGACTTTCAATAAATATATTCTATGCCTTGGCACATAGATGAATTGTTAGATTCACAAATGAGACTTAGAGTGGATTTGAATTTCAAAACACAAATGTCCAAAGATTAATAAATGCCTAACTCAAACTATAAGAGAACTATGGAAGGACCTATGAGAATCACAGGTTATGGGACAAAATGTTGGTTCTAAGACATGGGTGTTTTTCCTTGCATTTTCCCTTTCTGAAACGGGTTGTCTTGCAATCCCCACTGACTGGGCAACAGTCAGAGGAGACACACAGCCAGAGGAGAAAGTTAGGTGGATGGAATTGCCGGGGAAGAAGGTGGATGATAGGTAGCCATCTGAACAGAGTGTAGCCATCACCAATATCCACTACACAGTGGATATAGAGAATCAATAGCAACAACTTTGAGCTGAAAAGAATTTAAGAAAGTACCTAAACATGAGAGTGTTTTAAGACTATCTTTGTCAATTTAATTTGTTATGTCTTCCATTTTAGTGAAGTACCAGTGTGCTATATCATAAAAATCTATGCCTAAATAAGTCTAAAATAGCTCTCTCAATAAGCAGAAAATAAAAACTCTGAGTGGTGTAGGGTGTTATGTAAATCTTACCGACAGCGTTTTTCTCAGCAATCTATAAAACAATTGTAATTCTTATAGTCAATAACATTCATAGCCTGTAAAATATGGATATTTGCTATAAAAATTAGTGAGTTTTTTTTTGAGAAACAAATGGGATTGAAGAATTACAACATTTATCCTTTTAACTGACATATGAATACGTGAGATCTGCTTGAACCTTTTCCAGAAAGATGAGTCTCACGTGGCTGTAATAAAATACTGACACCTTCAAACTCTGAAGTCCACATGGAGACTTTGTTTTGGTTTAATGTTACTGCTAAGGGTGAGAGAAAGGCCTACCTGAGGAAGCCATATAAAAAAAGTCAAAATATTTTTACAGCATTGTTAGTCATTTCTGTCTTAATGTATTTATCACCCCTATGCCCCAAATAAGCCAAAACAAAACAAAACTGGGGGACCGAAAGCCCTGGTTCCAGTTTGTGGTAAGTTTGAAGCTCAGAGGTTTTGCTAAAGCCTGCCTGTCTTCCTTTGAAATGGTCAATCCACATCTTCTTAGTTGGGTTTTGTAAACACAGAAACAAGAGAAAGAATGTTGAGGTGGAAGTTGTTCCATTAAAGGGCCCATTAGGATTATTAGTGAGTCTCTTCATATCCTGAACTTCCAACTCTGTGGTTATTTTTAAAGAACCACAATTAATACTTTCCTGAGTGGAAATCAACCCTGATCCATCCACAAAGGCCTAAAACATACATACCTACATACCTAGTACTGCCTTCTATAGTGTCTTTGCCCTTTAAATCCACCCCATACCTTCCATATTTTCTTCTTTATCCTGTGTTTCCAAAGCAGGATGGGGAGCAGAATGAGGTGGACATTAACGGTTTCCTCTGCCCACATTTCACAAATGGTCCTGGGTGTAAGATAATAGCCTGCCCCCCTTCTTTCTCTCTCTATGTCTTCTCCCCCAACCAGACATCATAAGCTAGAATAAGTTAGAGCTATCTGAGAGAAGGAACTAAACTGCAAATATCTCTTAAGAGTGATCTAGAAGCAAAGTTTGGGGCATTTTTCTAATTAATAATTGATGAGGCAGGACTCAACCTATTGTGGGTGGTGTCACCTCTAAATAGGTGGCCCTGGGGTGTATAAGGAGAAAGCCTGAGAAAGCCATGGGGAGCAAGCTAGGAATCAGCATTTTCCCATGGCTTCTGCTTCAGTTTCTGACTCCAAGCTCTTGCTTTGAGTTCTTGCCTAACTTACCTCATTAATGAAGCGGCTGCGACCTGTGTGTTGTAAGCTGAAATACTCCCCCAACCCCTGCCCCACACACACCAAGTTGTCTTCAGTCACAGAGTTTTAGCACAGCAATAGAAACCTTAACTAAGACAGGCAGGTATTGTTCAGTCCAGTTCCTAGCCATGCGAGCAGAGGAAAGATGTGACTAGAAGATATTAAAGGTTCCCTCCTGTGTGGATGCCCCAGTAAGCAATTTTAGTGAGCCCTGTTGTTCTCAGCACTATCATATTAGCTTTTGCTGTTTTCAGACTCTTCATGTAGATTCCAAAATGTCAATGTCCCCTCTTTTTACCATCTTTCTTTGAAAGTTGTCTCTGGAAACATTGCCTTCACTCTACCTAACAATTAACATTCTGGTATCCAAAGGAATTAGAATCCCATCTCTAAATTTCATATATGCATCAAGAATAAAAAGAGATATTTGTTGTTAGAGAGGGAAGCATGGAGTCTAAACAATGAGAGAAAGAAATGGAGAGGAGGAGGATGAAAAGGAAAAGGGGGAGGGAATCCCGGAGCTCAAAAGTCCTTTCTGGCAGTGTAGACAGTGACAACCGCCTGTCCTAGCATCACATAAATCCACAACTTTTTCCATGCTTTCAAGAGAAGCTGCTACACATGTACACTAAAAACTTAATTACTACATCTGTTTTCTTAAACATAGGCTTTCATATGAGGAGGCAGGATGCCACCCTGGGTAGGTTGTGTGTGGTGTGGCTGCTGCTGTGAGCACAGGGAAGGGCGTGAGGACTCCGTGAGGTAGTGTCTCGTCTAAAGGAAATGAAATACTGCATGTGGCAGGCTTATTAAAGGCTTCATGTTTAAAAAGTCCACAGCAAAGGCAAGCACTGGGAAGCAGACAGCTTCCTCTTTTGCTGGCCATGTTAACTTTATAGTTGGAAATATGAATGCAATGTTGGCATGTCTATGAATTGGGGGCTGAAGATAGTGAATGAAGCATGAAGCCATGTTTTATTGAAAAAAACATGGGAAAGAACATGGCTTATCAGGAGATCAGTCTGCCTGTAAGGAAGTGCAGCCTTCTGTCTGGGGCCTCACAGACTACTCTCAGCTAAGGTAAACAAAACACAAAGTGGCAGAGGGCCCAGCAGGAGCCTGGACTCCCCTGCTGAGCTGTCCCCTTAAAATGTAGCTACAGAAATTTCCACAAGCTATCTCAGGGTACCATAGTCCCAGTAGCATAGAAATAAAGCACTTTATTGTGTTCCCCAAACTCCACTTTCAAAACCCAGGCTTAGTTTTTTTCATTGAAAAAATGTGAGTCTGTCTCTGGTACATTCTGGAGGGTTCCCCCATCTCCTACCTCCTAAGGTTGCCTGTTTCCATTTTTTCTACTGGCCCTCAGGATTTCAGTCCTGTTCCCTCAACCCAATACTTGATCATCTTCTCCTCTTCCTTTCCCTGTCCCCTTTCCTACCTGCCCAGGTTCCTACCTCCCTCTTCCCTTGATTGCTTTCTTTTCCCTCCCAAGTAGAATTGAGACATCCTCACTTGGACCTTTCTGCTTGTTAACCTTTTGAGTTCTGTGGATTGTATCCTGTGTATTCTGTACACCGGCTAATATCCACTTATTTGTGAGTACATACTATGCATGTCTTTTTAGTCTGAGTTACTTCACTCAGGATGATATTTTCTAGTTCTGAGAGACTCTTGGGACTCAAAGGAAGGGACCTTAGATGAAATGCCATACAGTGGGTAGAGAGAACTTGTAGAGCCCACCTCTAGTAGAAAGACAGGGCATCAAGTGGAGGGATGGGGTTGCCATCCTACAGTTAAAACTCTGACCCAGAATTGTTCCTGTCTGAAAGAACTGCAGGGATGAAAAAGGAGAAAAGCCTGAGGAAAAGGAGGTCCAGCGACAGGCCCAAATTAGGATCTAGGTCAGGAGGAGGCCCCAAGGCCTGACATTATTAGTGATGCTATTTTGTGCTTACAGATGCTTAGCATGGCTGCCCCTGAGAGGCCCAACAAGCAGCAGAAAGAGTCAGTGAACTAAGTCAGTCTCAACTAACTTGTAACCCCAAGATCTCTTAGACACTGAGCCACCAACCTGGCAACATACTGATCTGAACCCCATAACGCATACAGCAGAGGACTG
The DNA here is from genome assembly GCF_008632895.1 of Mastomys coucha. Taxonomy (NCBI): domain Eukaryota; kingdom Metazoa; phylum Chordata; class Mammalia; order Rodentia; family Muridae; genus Mastomys; species Mastomys coucha. Next base: position 149,370,437 of record NW_022196904.1, read on the forward strand.
CCAGGTCTGGACTCAGTCAGAGAAGATGGACCTAACCCTCAAGAGACTGGAGACCCCAGGGAGTGGGGACATCGGGTAGTGTATGGGTAAGGGATAAAGTGGGAATAACCTCATGGATATGAGGCCAGGGGATGGGGGTGGAGGGAGGTATGGGATGTAGAACAGTCAGAAGGTAGGCCGGGATGGGTGTAAAGTCTCAACTGCAAAAAAAAAGACTAAATAAAATGTGAGTCTGTGAGTCTGTGAGTCTGTGAGTTGGCTTAGTGAGTAAAGAAACTTGCTGCCAAACTCGATGACCTGAGTTCAATCCTCAGGATCTATATATAGTAAAAGGAGAAAAATGGTTCCTGCGAATTGTCCTCTGACCTCCACATGCATGCAGTGACATCCACTCATGTATATCATACATGCAATCAAATTTAAAATGTAAAAAAAACAAAAACAAAAACAAAAAAAAGTAAAGTTTATAATTCTTTTTTTTTTTCCCCCGCATGCCTTTAATCCCAGCACTTGGGAGGCAGAGGCAGGTGAATTTCTGAGTTCGAGGCCAGCCTGGTCTACAGAGTAAGTTCCAGGACAGCCAAGGCTACACAGAGAAACCCTGTCTTGAAAAAACAAACAAACAAAAAACATAAAGTTTATAATTCTTGAATAAACACTTCATGTATATAGTCTAAAACTTGATGTGCTAAAGACATATTTTGAACCATATGTCTGTCCCAACTCACAGCCACTGAGCCTCCTCCTCTCCTTAGGCCTGCCCCCACTCACAGCCACTCAGCCTCCTCCTCTCCTTAGGCAGGCCTCGTCACCTTTCCAATGTTCTATGGTAAGCAGCAGGCAGGCTGAAACAAGCTTCTGATTTCTATGGACACCTTTATTCCTTAAATGAAGTCTGTTTTAAAAGAAAAAGTTGTGAATTTAGTGAGATGAATAAATGTTAAGCAACCTTTTGAAATGAATTTCAGGATGAAATGGATGCTTTTTATTTATTAGTCTATAAATAATGACTCCTAACAGCAGAATTTCATGAAGTAGAGAAGGGCACAGCGAGTGAATCCCAGGGAGAGCTTTCACTCCTGCTCTGCAAGGGGTAAACTGTTCATCCATATGCCCACAGGTCTTCCTCCCCTCTCATTTGTCACTTCTGCACATGCTCTCCTTGATATGCATCATTCAACTTTTCCTTAAAGATGTCATTTAGTCTTAGGTTCTGTACAGAGATGGCAAAAGTCATGCTTCTTCAAATGGCTCAATAACATACAAGTCATTACCTTTGGCCACCCATGGCTGCATATTCAATAGACTGTGGAAAATGCTTTCTGTGTAAAGAACACTTGGCAAGGATTAAGAGATTCCTTCTACCCTTGTTAGCATTTGGATCTCAACCAGGCCAGCAAATATCTCTGGGCTCCCATTTGCTTCCTCTGTAACTTGAGAGGAAGATCTCAGAGATTTTTCTGCTTAAGAATTCTGTTTTTCTCCTGACTCTTTCCAGGGCTTTTGCCCATGTGAGCCAATTCCTAAAGTCAATACCCCAAGTCCCTCCACCTTAAGTTGAAATTTCAAAGGTGAACGTGGTCAAGTTGAAATTCAGAAGGCATTTCCTTATTTCTTGATGGAACAAGTAAGTGTTGGAAATCAGAACAGCAAATCCGAGGAAAAAGGTGATGTAAAATTACCTTTTAGAAGTGAGCTTCATCAGGAAAGAAAGCCCAGACCACGGGGCACTGATTGTGCCTTTGGGTAGAAGCAAGTGGTAGGAACATCAGAGGCAGCCTGATGGGACCTTGAAGTGGGAGAACCTTACAGATATCATTAAAGCATGAGGAGAGATAGCTTCAACGGAAAGAATAAGACATTTGGCCAGCATAGACATCATGGCAGAGAACCCCTGAACAACGGGGATTAGAGAAATCCCCTGAACAAAGAGTGGTCTGACATATACGCCTTTTGATGGCTAGACTTGCTTCTCTCTCACAAACATCTATGTGCTCACAACAGGGTTACTAGTTCTTTGTCTCAGGAAATGAACTACATGAATAGTAGCCTGATTTCTCCAGGTTTCAGATTTTTCTTTTAGAGGGATGGACATCTTAAAGTGGCAGGAGTATGATCCAATACTAAAGATGTATTTTACCCATTGCTACCTCCTCATTGCTTTGATTATTTAAATGGGCCTTTTCAGTATCAGTGTGTCTAAAGTCCAAGTCTCATTCTGAATGGGTGGCAGGTCTTCTTCTTGAAGCATATACACTCAGATCACTTGGCATATCCAAGCTCCTATATCACTAAAAACCCAGAGAGGAAGCAGTGCGACGGCTCCTTCCACACAAACTTTCCATAACAAACAGACTGAATTTTGCTTGATGAAGCTAACAGAGCTGAACAAAGATAAGGAGGGACTGTGAGTAGAGACTGGAATGAGAGACATGTGAATGTGTCTTTCCTGGAATTAAGCTAAGGTCATGAACCCCATTCATGCTTTTTTGATAAAGTGAATAAAGATGTCTCAGTCAAATATTAGGCAGCAAATGTTATCCCTGTAGCTGTCATATGTAACTTTGAGTATGTGCTTATTCCAACAAATCATCATCAAAGGCAAGTCATCCCTATATACTGTTCTATGTGCAAGAAATATAGCAATAAAGAGACCCTTCTGTAACTATATGTGGAAAGGCAAAGATAATAAAAACAACAGAAAATAGTAAATACAAACAACAACACCCTAGTCCTGTCTGTATTGGACACACATTCTAACTTTACCGCTCCTCCTTTACTTTCCATCAATACATTTTAGGTTCTTGACTGGCTCTGTCCTGTAAACGTGAAGCTGTTGGTGCCCTACTCAACTGAAAAGAATGAGCTAGAAATTTACTCAGCAATTTGTGTGAATATTAAAACCACTGTACTCAGAGAAAGATGTAAGATATAAGGAGTGCATGCAATCTGACCGAATTGAGTTACTAAGGTTTATGAACAGGAAAACTTGTCTACGGTGATGGGAGATGTTACTTAAGTAGGAGGACATTGCTGACAATCAGTGGAACAGTGTAATAGGGCATTCTGCAGGGGATGCAAATAACATGCATGTTGTTCTTTATGGTGATACAGATGTGTGTCTATTGCCATGTGTGTTGTATGTCAATGTGAAAGAAAAAAAAATGAGAGGATGAAACTTAGACTTTCTTAGCTTCTTGTCACTAGTTTGTAATATCCACTAGGACACAGACTTGCTACAGTCCAATTCTTCTTCCCTTGAATTCATACTTTCTTATTTCTTTAATCTTCTGGTTTTGAAATTACATGAAGATATTCTTTAAATTTAGTGACCCATGTCTATCTTTATCTTTGGGGTTTTTATTATTATTAATTTTTAAAGAATTTTCATCATCCTGATGTGATTTGAATCGTAATCTTTTCTACAATATTTTTTTTTTCAAATTCTGGTCTCCACTACCAGTGGAAGTGGAAACAGGGTCTTTTCAAATGCTGAATTGGAGTGTGGCCTCTAAGTCCTTATAAAGAGAAACCTGAGCACATGACACAAGCTGAGACCTCTGCTGAGAATAGGATACAGGTTAGAGTGATACCTACACAAGCCAAGGGGGTGGGGGGAAGAAAGCTATCCACCCTAAACCTGCAAGATCCAGGAACAATTTCCTCCAGCCCTCAGAGGGAAATAATGTCATCTGCTTATTGACTTTGTACTTCTCTCCTCTGAATCTAGAAGGAGATCTTATTCCTTTATCCTATAGCCCATGGAAATATCTGCTGTGGCAAACTAGCAACTAGCACACGTCAGTTTTTATTAAGTCCTATTTTTCTTGGACCCTCATCAGTCAGGGGTTGGTACCTTGAAGTAAGCCTCTAAATCTAATACTTCTTTCAATTTTATCTTCTCTTCTCTTTCTGTTTGTTCTGTTTGTTGATTCTTTTTTTTTTTAAAGATTTCCTGTTGTATCTTCAAGCAATTATTCTTCATTTGTAGGTTCTCTTTCTCTGTGCTACCATTTCACAGCTATTTGATTTTGTTTTGTGGGTTTAATGAATTTTCAAACCTCTTTGAGGGTGTTGGAGGAATTTTGAAAGTTTCTGCTTCCTTAATTATACCTATTTTCTCTAGAAACTGTCGTCTTTCTTTTTCATATGGCTTGTTTTTCTCATGTGCTTGTGTCTCCTTTGAAAATCCATGTTTAATGAATAAAATGTATGGACTCCCTTCTGTGACGGGCAGGAAGGGGTTTTTCTTGTTAACTGAAAAGTATCCCTGGCAGGCTGTGCAGGAGGATGGAGTGGATTCAAAGACTAGTTTTATGGCTGATGGGTCGAATGACATGAAAGATCACCATGAAGAACAAATTTTCATGAGGAGTCAAAGACTTTTAAAACAGGTTAAGATTTTTCTGATTTGCTCAAAGCATTTAAGGACAAGTTCTGGGAATCGTGTTCTAATGGGCTGAAGAGGGAAATGGGGCAGTGAACACGTAGTGTTCTCTACCTTACTCTTCTGTCACTTCTCAGCCTCACCTACCCTGGGACTCTTAGCCCTGCTGCACATGAGAGTGCACTACCCACAGCAGACTTTCAGAGAATTTTCTTGGCCAGAATTCTGTCTTAGTTCTAATTCTATTGCTATGAAGATGCACCATGGACAATTTATAGAAATTGAATTTATTCTATTCAAGCAATTTATAAAAGAAAAAAATTATTGGGCTTACAATTTCAGAGAGTGATTCCATGGCCATCATGTTGGGGAACATAACAGGACATTCATGAGGCATGACATTTAAACAGTAGCTGAGAGATTGCATTCTTATCCACAAGTAGGAGGCAGCAAGAGAGAGTAATTAACTGAGAATCCTGTTGGCTTTTGAAGCTCAAAGCTCACCTACACCTCTTCCCAAGGCAATACCTTTTACTCTTTCCCTAACAGTTCTAGCACCAAGATCCAACTATTCAAATAGATGAACTCACTGAGGAGATTCTCATTCAAACCACCATAACCTCTAACCACCTCTTAGCTTCTAGAAATTTCTTAGACTGTTATTTACTTGTGTGCTCATCTTTATTCCCTTCCCACTCTATAACAAAAAAGCTTTTATTATCATTTCGATGCAGCCTTAGATGAAGAGGGTTAACACAAATGTTCTATCAATCTTTAAGATACATGTTCTTTCCCTTTAAATTTAGTTTTGGTTTTCTAATTTAAAATATAAGTCATTCTACATACATAAAGCTTTGAAGTAAACAGAAATTAAGATTATAACCAAATTGAATATTTTAGGCCACCAGTGGTACCCTTTATTAAAACTAATTTCCAAATCTATACTGTCACCATCTTCCCATGATATTGTCACCCTTCTACATCATATGTCCCAGGCCAAGTCTATTGTCTATAGCCCTGGTCCCCATGATATTCCTTGTTAGAATGAATAGTTCTAATTCTGTGTGTTCTCTGCAAGTTCTCTGCATAGCCACATAGACTGAGCACTTCTAGCACAGCTCCCAAGTTCCCAGGTCCTCTCAAGTCCTTTCTGTCATATCCCATGCGACCATGAAATTTCCCATTTAGTTCAATGTATACTTGAACATTGTAACATTGGGAATCTCTGCAACGGCTGCATTCCTAGCAGAAGGATGTAGTACAGATGAGCAGTTGTTCCTTAAGTAGGAACATTGTGCTGATTAAACATTCAAAAGACAGAAAATCTATTTGTCTCGTGGAAGAATTTAAACACCTCTTTTTTTTTAAAGCACTGACTTCAAAATGCATGTATTTGTTAAGCTAAAATTAGTTTCAAGTCCAGCAGACCAAATTTCGATCTCTCCTGGTGTACAGGCATTCTGCTAAAGTCTCCACCAGATCTCATCTCCTTTCTGTATATAGATATGACATTTCTAGTGCATTTCATACTTCAGTGTTCATGGTAGATCGACATAGGGTCTTCTGACAACTAAAAAGTTAGGTAGAAACTATGTATACATGCTGTATTTTAAATGATATGTTGACAACAAAAGCAACATAAAGAAAGGCTCACAGTTTGAGGGTACAGTTGATCATGGAAGGGACATCACAGCAACAAGGGGTTGAGCCAACTAATCATCTTGCATATGTAGTCAGGAAACAGAGTAGTGAAGGCTCCTACTTAGCTCACTTCCTACTTTTTTAATTAACCCAGCACTTACAGTAGACCTAATCTCAGTCTAACCTAGAGAACTCCTCACAGACTTTCCCAGAGATTTGTCTCCAAGATGATTTTATGTTCTATGCAATTGACAATTGGCATTAAGTACTATATACCCCCTTCAAATGCTACTATGCCTATGTGCTTTTAGTGCTTGTCTTAGCCAGGGTTTTCTAGAGGAACAGAATGGATAGAATGACTACACACACACACACACACACACACACACACACACACACACACACACACACACACACAAAAACAGAAACACACAATTTATTAGAATGGGAATAGCTTAAAAGTTGTGCTCCAGATAGTCCAACTGTGGCGATCTACTAGTGTAATGACCAAGAATTCAGTTGTTTAGTCCACAAGGTTGGGTCTCAGCTAGTCTTCTGTATATATCAGAATCCTGAAGAACACTCTGCTGCCATGACTTGTTAGCAAGAGCAAGAGCAAGCAAGCCAAGGGAGAGCGAGTGTTCCTTTCTCATGACAGCATCTATAGAGGCTGCCAGCAGAAGGGCTGGCCAAGAGTAAAAGTGGGTTCAGATTAAAAGTTGTTCTTTCCACTTCAAATGATATAAACAAGGAAAAAAACTCTCTCACAGGTATACTCAGCTACTTGCACTTTAGTTTATTCCAGATGTAGTCAAGTTGAAAACCAAGAGTAGCTATCACAGTGCTGATCTGTTGTTTGCAATATTAGCCATAGCTGCAAATACACAAAACCACCATTAGGCTAAATGCTGAATAAACCTCATTCACGAAATTAATTAAGGCTTTGGTCCTTTAGATCATACTCCTATCTCTACTAATGCATGCTTATACAGATTGCACTTAGAGATTTGGAAAACTCAACTTATTTAGTAAGCTCAGTACCACATGAATAACACCAAACTGATTTGAGTACAACTCTGTGTCTGTTGAAGTTGATTGTTGGGGTAATATCAGGGTGGGTGATTGGCAGAAGGGGGTGTTTATAGTCAGTCCAGTTATGACATTAAACAGTAAAGCCGTAGCAGGTAGCACTGAATGCCAGTAGAATCACTGCCAGCAACTCATAGGTACCTGCTGTGGGAAAACACAAATGTAGCAGATGGGAGAATCTCATTGGCCACCTTAATGTCCAGGAACATGTCCAGCATCACTGCTGTGTGTGTGTGTGTGTGTGTGTGTGTGTGTGTGTGTGTGTGTGTGTGTGAATGCCCATGTGTGCATGCACTACTCACTTAAAGAAACTTTATCATTTTCAGTCCTTTGGGGAATCTCTACTCTTTGTAAAGTTGCTGCACCAGCTTGCATTCCCAAATGAATAGATATGGATTCCACTTTTCCTACATCCTTAGTTTTTG
>NW_022196904.1:149377988-149380982 GCF_008632895.1 Mastomys coucha
GGCCATTCTGACTGATGTGAGACCAAATTTTTAAGTTTTAATTTACAGTTTACTGATGGCTAATGATGTTGAATACATTTTAAAGGGTTTATTAGCCATTTATATTTTATATTCTGAGAATTCTTTATTCAGATCTGTAGCCCAGTTTTAGAATTGAGTGGTGTTCCTTTCTTTAAAATTATTTTTATATTCTAAATGTTAATCTATAGTTGGATTAATCTGGCAAATATTTTCTTCCATTCTGTAGGCTGCTTCTTTACTTGAATGTTTTCTTTGTTGCACAAAACATCTTAGTTTTGTAAGGTACCATTTTTCAATGGCTGGCCATATTTCCTGAGCTTTCAGAATCCTATGTAGGAAGTCTGTATATAGCCTATATACTGTAGTTTAGTCCCTCCATTCTCTTATATTTCTGGTTGTGAGACTAGCCTTTAATGGCTGAACCATCTCTCCAGCCCACTCCCTCCATTCTCTACCATCAATTTCAGAGTTTCAAACTTTAATCCAGGTGGACTTTATTGTTGTGCAGGGTGAGGCATAAAGTCCCAGTTTCATTCTGTGTAAGGCATCCAATTTTATTAAAAATATTAGTTGAAGATGCTGTGTATTTTGTCATATTTATTAAATCCAAGTAGCTATATAGTTGCAACTGTATCTTCTGTTCTGTTCTATTGACCAACATGCCCATTTGTACCAGGGCCATGTTGTTTTTATCACTATAGTTCTATAGTATAACTTGAAAATGGGTATGAAAATACCAGCAGCATTGCTACATTTGCTTAGGATTCTCCAACTACTGTTCACCTAGGCATACTAAAATAAAATGATATATTCTACTCCAAAGATGAGTTGCTCATCTGTGTTCACTGTCATTTGTTCACAATAGATATGAAATTAAATTAACCCAGAAGCCCACCAAAAGATTAATGAATAATAAAAATATGTTGTAAATACACACTGAAATTTCTTCAACCCTTAAAGAAAAAGGAAATTTGCAAGTAAATGGGTGGAGTTGGGAAAATTATATTGAATGAGGTGAACTAGTCACAGAAAGGCAAACACAACATATTCTCCTACATATGTAAATCCTAACTTTGTATGACCAATTTTGAGTACTCATGGACATTGGAAAACTGGGAGAAGGCCATTAGGAGAGGGGTATCTTTAGGATATCTTTAGGGTATCTTTTGGGAGGGTCGTGACAAGTAAGTAACATGGAAGCAGAAAAGAGGCTCCTGGTTGTGGAAAGGTTTACACTATGATACAATGGATATAAAGGAGATGAGATGCTGTATTCAAGGGTTAACTAAGATGAAAGGGTATAAAAATCCAATATATACATATTATATGTATATATATATAGGTTCCAAACCCCAAATCTTTCCAAACAATATATACTTGCCACATCTCTTGATTATCTACTGGAATTAGATGATAAGAGACTACGGCTGAAGATACCACAGACCTTGCATCCATGATATAGAGAAATTAAGCTGGAACGGAGCTGAAGGCTTTATCATCGTCTGCCACCTTGGTCTTACCTAACTGTGACTCTTTCTGTCTATGAGGCCAATCTAGGAATGATATGCTTGCTTGGACATCAGAGGCACTTCTGTCATGTGCATAGGCAAATATTCTTTGATTGGATCTGAGGACCCTTGCCCCAAGCATGACTCTATTCATGTAACTGTAAACATGAATTAAAAAAATTAGTGACAAGAGAGATCATAGGTTTTGCATTGGGGGCGAGATTAAATATTGTTGTTTAGTTAAATCCTCATAGTTTCAAACTGCCTTCTACATATCTGTAGTCATACTCGTAGACAACTGCTACTCGTAGCCTTTGTCAGGGCATCTGTACTTTCCTGTGATTGGTAATGATGGCAGAAACTCATGGATACAAGGTGTTAAGAGTGACTGATACATGAGGGCTCAGTCTTAAACAAGATATTTATAACATACCTTTATTTTTCTTGTTCATCAAATATAGATTTAAGACAGATGCAGACACCCACAACCAAATAGTGGGTGGAGCTTGGGGATTCTTACTGAAGAATAAGAGGAAGGATTACAGGCCTGAAGAGGATAGCAATGCCACAGGAAGACCAAGAACGTCTTGGACCATTGTAGCTTTCAGAAACTGAACCACCAACCAAAGAACATACACAGTCTGGACCTAGGCTTCCCCTCACATATGTAGCAGATGCACAGCTTGATTTCATGTGGGCCTCAAACAGCTGGAACAGGAGCTATTCCAAAAGCTGTTGCATATACTTGGGATATGCTCTTTTAGCTGGGCTGGCTTGTCTGGCCTCAGTGGGAGAAGATGTACCTAACCTCACAGACTTGATGTGCCAGGTAGGGGAAAGGAAAGGATGGGGGCAAGGATTGTGAGAGGGTATAACCTGTAGGGGGACAGTAAGTTGGATCTAAAGTGAATAAGAAAAGAAAACATAATAAAAAACAAATAAATAAAATATTTACTATACCATACCTCTTAAGGTTTAGGGAACAGAGAGGAGGACAGGATGGAAAGATATATAAGATCTGGATGGCAGGGATAATGGCTGCTAACTGTCTTCTGGGAGAGATGCAGCCATTGAAACAATGAGCTCACAGCAGCTTTGGATGCCTCACTAGGTCTTTACAAGATTGGCCTATCAACAGGCATAGATGGAGGAGGGGCTCAGGGAGCTCTAGCCTTTCTTGCTCTACTATTTGCTACTGAGAGATTCAGGGAGAGAGAGAGAATCAATCACTGTCTTCAGTTGCATACCCACTGATGACCCCACCAGGCTCCAATGGAGAGTCTCAAGCCAGTGGTCACATGGATGGCCCTAGATACATTCTGGTTCACAAAAGAAAACCAGAAGTCAAGAGTCAGGGAAGAAGGCTGGTAGGGATTGTAGGGAAGACTGATAGAGGATAGAAGGAAGATAAGTGAGGACGTGTGTGAGTGTGTGTGTGTGTGTGTGTGTGTGTGTGTGTGTGTGT
>NW_022196904.1:149381085-149389622 GCF_008632895.1 Mastomys coucha
GAGTGTGTGTGTGTGTGGAGTGTGTGTGTGTGTGTGTGTGTGGAGTGTGTGTGTGTGTATGTGTGTGTAAGAGAAAGAGGAAGAGGGAGAGAGAGGGAGAGATCAGAATTGTCAAATAACACAACCAACTGAAAAAGAAATCTTCACTATAACATCATAACCTGCCTAAAATGAGTTTGTAAAATGATGAATTTCTCCAGGCATTTAAATTTTGATTTACTTACTAAGTTAATTTTGTATTTCAGCTCATTCAGTCACTCACATATGTTTATTGATAACTCTTATACCCATTCAGACACCTCCATTCATTCAGAACAATAGATCTTGAAAAAGTTCAGATCCAACAGCATTCCCTTTGTTGCCACTTAACAAAAGTCACAGTGCTTCAGCTTTGCCTTTGAAGAGGCAGTGGATGACCACTGGTGCCTCAGATTACTGAAGGCAGCATGACAGAGATTGTATCTGCATGTTCTGTGACTCGCCAGCTTTAAACAGCTTTACAAATCTGAATGGCCTGATGAAAATGAGAAATATCTAAACGCTCAGTTGTTTGTCCATTGCATATCAGCATAGTGGAATCAGGTGGCTTCTGTTAGGATGTGTTGAACGTAAACTAAGTGCTTTCTGTCCACAGTGTATTGGATTTCTGAGACAGTGGGAAGGAAGACAGTCTGTAGAAAATAAGCCCGGAACTATCAGATATGCCCACAGAATCTCCTAGGGTCACATCCCTGCAAAATGAAGAACAATCTCCTTGCTTTCCTGTGGAAGTAAAACCAAACTGTTATTTTAGATAAGAAAAAAATTAACATTCCTTCTTGTGAGACTTGTACCTTGCAAAGTGTACAGGTCTAGAGATTATGATCCAGAAAAAGATAGCTGACTCTGAATCCCAGCTCTGGCTTTACAAGCTCATCTTGTATGTGACAAGCTTTTTGACCTTGCTGTGATACCAGAATTTTTAAAATCTGTAAATTGATGATGAATATAAAACCTTTTATATATTATTTTGTATTACGAGGAGTTAGCACAAAGTAATCCTGAGTGCCAGTCACAGCGAACGTACAACTAAGTATTGCTTCTGTTATTATGATAAATGTCTGCTCTTTATATTAATAGTTACAGCCAATTCCCAAATGGCTAGTGGAATATATATGTATACATGTGCATATACGTATATGTGTGTGTGTGTGTTTCAGTTGATTTGAGTGAAAATAGATTTCAGTGGAGAAAAGACATTTTCAAATAAACAGTATATAAATGGAATTCCTCAGGGTCTGTCTAATTTCAGACTAATTCTCATTCTAAGCAGCTAAGCAGCTAATGGATTGATTATCTCCTTCCCTGGTTGTCCTAGGGTTCTATAACAAGATTCTGGCCAGACCTGGACAGCTATCTCCGAGATCCTCTGCCTCTTATCTGAGCTTGGGGGAGGACGGCTAGTGGAGTCAACTAATGTGGCAGCAGTGGCTCTGCAGGGACCCTGAGCACAGATGGATGATCAGAAGGCCCTGGCCCAACACGTTTCTCTTCTGTATCATCAGAGAGGCTCCCTGCAGCGGTTTCCCATCAGTCTGTACAGCTTCCTTTCTTTAGCCCTTTCAAAACATTTTAATTTTTTCATAGCACATTGAATATTTCATTGTTTCTTGTACATGAGAGGAGAATGGCCTGTTCTGAAAAATATGGATCCACAGAAAAGATCCATCCCAAAGTAGTGTTCACAGCCTGTGCTGCCAACTTCAAAAATAAATGGTTCTGATATCTTCAGAAACCCGATTTTCATATTTGTTCTCTGAAGAACGGAGGGTTTTTTCTTTTTTAATAAAGCTCTGGTTGTGATAAATGGCTGGCTCAAAATTAGCAAGCAGGGGCTTGGCTTGCACAGTGGCCTAGGAGCCATTGGTGCATCATTTGCTGGATAAACAGGTGCTGCTCCTCAGGTGAGGTCTTTTGAAAGGCTCAGTTTCCTTTCTCTGTGGGTGGTGTCATTTCCCATTATCAGGTTTGATCTCACAGAAGGGGATTTGCCTGTAGTCCAGACTCACAGACTCTGGTCCAAACGTATTTCATCTGTAATATGCCTTTATGGCCTAGGCCTCACTTGTGCATATTTATCTGTCAGGAAGCTTAAGGCTAAAGAAAAAAAAATCTGGTTTCATTTCTCATAAATGGTGACTGAACATGGTTTAACATTGTTATTACAGAGAAGCATCTATGCTTAATGGCAAGACAATTTCTTACTGTAGTGACTAGAACTACTGGTTATTATCAAGAGCCAGGAAGAATTAGGAGAAACTAAATTAGTTGGCATACAAAATGTTGTGGACATCTTCATCTTATTTCTTTCTGAGGCCATCATTCATTAGGCATCAAAATCTATTTCTCTACTACAGGTGATTTGGGCCAGGTGATAAGCCCTTAGGTAGGCAATCATTGGCTTGCCAGCTACTTGAATCCTTCTGAACCATGGATGAAGTCCTTGGAGGCATCTCTCCATGTGGAGAGATAGGAGTGTCTCTACAGACTGAGAATTGACTATGGAAAGGAAGCCATGTGGCATAACTGTGTAATGCCTCTCAATAGGCTGTCGTGTAGGCAGTAGGCAAAGGAAATCTAAGGGATGTGTCTTTTCTGCAATGGATACTGTTGGAAAAATACTGAGTCTTCTTTCCCTCTGAAGTATTTTGTGGTGGAAATGTTCTTTAGCATAGGGGAAGATTTAGGGATGGCCCCTTTGCTGAATGGTGGGAATGTTCTTTAGCATAGGGGAAGATTTAGGGGTGCCCCCCTGCTGAAAGACAGGGAAGGGGCACCTTCACATAATCTCCCTGCAGCCGAAAGCATGACTGCTCCATGAAGGAGGGGGCACCTTCTGATAATCTCCCTGCAGCTGAGGACATAACTGCTCCATGAACCCAAGATGTTTTGGAAGTAATTCAAGGCTACTGAGAGCTGTGCGTGCAAGGATCAAAGAAACAGACCTCATGCACCTGGGCATGGGGGAAAAATATTTACTGTAAGATAATGAAGAAGTGGGCATGGTTTGCCATGAGAAAGTGCTAAGAGATTGGGCTACATGATTGTTGTTAAATTCTATCTTTAGTCTTACTGTGTTTTACTATAAAAGATTTCTTGCATTAAAGTTTATTGCCATTGCCAGCAGAGCGGTGGTCCTCTCGTTCTCATTCAGTCGCCCTCTCTACTTCAGCCTCACCCTTGTCGGCTGACTCTGACAGTATTTGACGGACAAAGCCAAGGTCCATTTCCTTCCCGTCTATCCCTGACCCTATACACTAATTGTTAAGGGTCTATATGTGCCTAGGTGAGTGACTTCCTCTGTACTGCAATGTGCTGAAAGAGTCTTCATCACTTAAAAAAGCCAAGTGATGTGTTAGACTTTTCCTTTTGGCTTTCTTGAGGTGCTTTTTACCTTTTCCATTTGTGCTGTGTCTTGGAAGATAGTTTGTATCAATGGTCTCTCATGTTGCCTGGCTTTTAATTATTTTCAATCAACAAGTAGCACTTGCAAGAGACAGGGCAAGGCAGGAGACAAGTGAGAATGAAATATTGATTTCCTGAGCCTTTCCCCCTGGGGTCCCTACAGACAGGCTGCATCTTTGAAACACATTCCTATCTACTCTATCTTGAAGAAATAGAGATTATCCTTGAAAAGGACACATAGTGATCAAAGAGATGAAGGCAAGATTGTTTGTGGATGGGGTTTTGGGTAGCCATAGCACAGAGCAGAGATCACACATGATAGTATGTTCTCACTATCCTGTGGAAGGAAGATGAGCACATTCCTGATGAACTCAGGAAGTTAGTAGAAGGAAGGGGTGGATGGGTATGAAAACATGGAAAAAATAAAGTTATTTTTGAAAGCTGCTTGGAGTCAGGGAAAATGAACTTGTGGCATGAGGGTCACGGGTAGCACTCACAGATCGGTGAAAGGAAGCAGAAAAGGCAATCACCTGTAGATGTATAAAATTCAGTTTACCAGGCATGGACTTACGATAGCATTAGAGTCATGGGAAGCACTCACAGCTCTGTGAAAGGTAATCTGTTGGAGGTATGTAAAATTCAGTTCACCAGGCATGTGACAGAAAAGGACATAGACGATTTGAAGAGTTTGACAGAAGAGCTAAAGAACATGCTCTAGAGTCACTGAAATAGAAAATGGTGTGGACATGGCAGTAGGAGAAACAAAGAAATGAAGACAAAGGAATGATGTGAAGAGAAAGAGATCAAGGACATGGGAAGCACATGTGGCTTCCCATAACAGGAGAGGGCATGAGCATGGAAAGGAGACAAGTTATCAATAATGGGAACATTGAAACAGCACGGGTCATTTGAGACCAAAGGTCAAGAAACGGAAAATGTAGTTTAGGCAGAATGATAAGAAATTCCAGGCAACCAAGGCTTTTGTCTTTAGCAGCTTAGAGCAGATAAGCAGCAGGTGGTTGACAAAGGGGTAGAAGGTGGAGGACTATGACTCCTAAGCAACATGCTTTGTGCAGGAAGGAGGAACATGGGTTAAAAACTCCTAGGAGAGGGAAGAATGTCCATGTTACCTACTGTCTAGAAAGAATGTGAAGAATGAGCAGCAGCTGCTAGATAAAGCTGTCTGGAAAGCAGCACTCTGAAAGAGTCAGGTTCCAGCAGAAACAAAGTCAAAATAGAGAAAGAAAAAACGATTTGTTATGAATCTGAGGTGCAAAAAATGGAGACTAAGAAAATTAGGAAGTTGTACCAAGAGAGATGACCAGAACAGCATGCACGTTAGCCATCAAGCCTCTTTAGACTCTCCAGTCATTGTGACTTTGGACAGCTTAGTGTATTCCACATGGGTTAATTATGATACCAAGCTGGTGCTGGAGAGGACTAAAGAGTGTTAAAAGGTGTCCAGTTCTCTCTGGGAGACACTAGATGGGAACGTAGGATTAACTGACTTTTACTCCAGTCTGAATCAGGTAAGCAAATAGTCACAGGGATTAATTAATTTCTTGATTTGAGGATACTTCATTGTGTATCATTATTGGGTATAGCATTAAGTTTCATCGCATAAGGACATCTTATAACATGTACATGTACGTGGAGTGCATTCTGACTTTTGTCCCTTGTTCTCCTGGGCATGTTTGCTTTGATTAATACTTTTATTTCATATATACATACCTAACTTTATTTATATAAAATATAAGAAAGACAAATGAGCTAGAGCATAAAATATTTATCTTTCTGAGACTAAATTACTTCACTTAAAGTGGTTGTCTCCATTTGTATCAATTTTCCTGAAAATGACATTAGGTTCACTTTTTATGGCTGAAGAAATTCCATGGTGTATCTATGAAGCACTTTCTTTATCCATTCCTCTCTTTGTGGACACCTAAGTTGTTCTGCAACATAGCTGTAGTGAATATCACTGTAGTAAACACTGCTGTGCAAATATCTAGCAGCGTGTGGACTTGGGTAAACACCCAGTAGTAGTGTAGCTGCTTCATATAGTAAGTCTATCTTTTAACTTTGTGTGCAATCTCTATACTGATTTCCATAGTGACTAGGCTTATATACAAACATCTCTGATGAACATACATGTAAAAACTCTCAGTAAAATACATGCAAGCCAAATTCATGACTACATCAATGATTGTTCACTGTAACCAAGGTGGCTTTATCCCCAATGTACAGGGATGATTCGAGAAATGCAAATCAACAATTGTATTACATAAGTGGATATAAAAGCAAAAGTGATGTGATAATCTCAATAGATGCAGAAAAGGTCTATTACAAAAATTCAACATCCCTTCATGATAAAAGCCCTGGACAAATTAAGAAGAGAAGAAACATATTGCAATAAAATAAAGCCTTTAGCCAATATTATACTAATTACAGAAAAAAATTTCACTAAATTAAAGAACAAGGCAAGAGTATTTAGTTTCTCCACTAGTCATTAATATAGTGCTGGAAGTTCTAGCTAGAGAAAACAGACTAGAGAAGGAAATCAATGGGAAAAATAGGGAGGAAAAGTCAAAGTATCTTTATTTTTCAGATAACATGATTCTACACATGAGAGACCCTCGAGATCCTGCTAGAAAACTATTAAAGATAATAAAAACTTTCAGCAAAGAGACAGGTATCAGGATCTACTTACAGAAATCAGTAATCTTCTTATACATCAATAATGAACATACTGAGAAAAATGCAAAGCCAATGTCATTAATAAAAACAAGCAACAGAGCTATAACCTAAACAAGGAAGAAGTGAAAAATATTTTATAGTAAACATTTTAAAATGCTGAGAAAGGAAATTAAAGATGATACTAGATTTTGGAAAGACCTCTCTCTCACACTGAAGGACTTGAATTAATGGTATAAAAATACTCTACTACCAAAAACAGCAATATATTCCATGTAATTGTCCTGAAATGTGAATGCCATTCTTCAGAACAGGAAAACGATATTAAATCCATTTGTATTTAACAAAAGACCCCCAACATAACCAAAGCAATCCCTAGAAAAAAAACTAAAGTTGGATTTATCATCATATGAAGTGATAGTGCAGGTTATTTTACAATTGCAAGCTATATTATAGGGCCACAGTAACAAAACCAGCATGGTACTCACACACACACACACACACACACACACACACACACACACACACACACTTTGATACATAGACTAATGGAATAGAATAGATGGCCTGTCTATAAAATAATACAATTACAGCCTTTTGACAAAGGTCTCACAAACATACCTTGGAGAGAAGACAGTTTATTCAACACATGTTGCTGGGAAAATAGAATAGTCCCATGTGAAAGACTGTCCCTAACTCTTACCTGGCATAAAATTCAACTCCAAATAAATCTAAGGCATTATGATAAGACCTGGAACTCTGAAAGTGTTATTAGAAAAAGTTAGGAAACACTTTATGATATAGGAATAAGCAAAGACTTTCTGAATAACACTCTGGTCACTCAAGAAAAAAATCACCAGAACTGACAAATGAAATTGTATGAAATTTAAAAGCTCCCACAGAGCAAATGAAGTAGTGAACCCAGTACAGAGGCAGCCTGAAAAGAGGTAGGAAATCTTTGCCAGCTATATCTGACAGACAATTAATATCCAGAATACAAAAGAACTCAAAGAACTAAGCAACAAGAAACCAAACATCCCAACAAATAAGGAAAATAAAGAAATGATCAGGTCATTCACAAAAGCTGAAATAAACATGTCCAATAATCAGCAGAAAATTCAGTCTCTTACACATTGGAGAAACAAAGAGAAAACACACTGAGATTCTATCTCATACTGGCTAACAACAAATACTGGATGTGGACAAAGGGGCCACACCCATTGCTGGGGAGAAGTCTTTTAATTCTTAAGACTGTGTGTGTGTGTGTGTGTGTGTGTGTGTGTGTGGTTTTTCTTCTTTTTTTTTTTTCTTAAATAAAGTTTAAAGTCATAGCATACCCTTACCCTACTAAAATTCTTGGTAAAATCTACAACTTTCATGTCAGTCACAGAAAATGTAAAAAAAAGAAAGTTTTAAAGTATCCATTTTCATTATTTTAAAACAACAAAACCAAGTCTATTTCCAATTAACACCACTAATGTTTTATAATAAAAATGAATTTGCAGGGCTGAGAATAAGCTCTGACTCTGAGTAGAGGCTTAGCATGCATGAAGTGCAGGAGGCTTAGCATGCATGAAGTGCAGGTTCAATCTACAGTACTGCAAGGTCAAAAGTGAACTTGTTCCTTGTTTATTGACTTGCTTAAACTAAAAAATGTTAGTTATTGAAGGGATATCTTTTCTGGGCTGCCAGATTCTAGACTTTTTCTTCTTTGAGGTATTTTTCAACTGTGTACATAACAGATGAGCAAAACCATTTAAATTGTCTTATCTGATTTAGATAACTCTGTAAAATTTATTTTGCCTTTGTTTACATTTCTTCGTTTTGTTCATCTTCCTCCTTTTTAACTTGAATTGAACTCTTTTTTGAACTGTTTGTAATGTCTGGTCAGTCCCCTTACTGATTAATACACACAACGATATGTTTAACCCATATTTAGTTTATTTTTTGAAATTTATTTTTGACAAAATATTTTCTAAACCAACAACAAAATATTAGTGGGAAGCATAAAGTTGCCTTGAATTTTTGTGAATAATTTTTGTGTCTGCTATAAAACAGATGTCTTTTGTATTGGATGTTTCAGTCAGTCCTCTACAGATATGCAGCCTAACTGGAGTATATGTAGAAAACCTGGCCTCACACATATGTATTTGGAACAAAGAAGAATACTTTAATAGCCTATTGTCATAGTTTTCAATATCCTTTTTTGATAAGTGAATCAAATTTGGCCAAGTTTTAGCTTTTTGAAAGTTAGTTTCAGCATGCATCTGAAACTACTTTGAAAAACTTTCATATTTTATTACATTAAAATTTGTTGGTTTATTTTCATCTTTGAAATGATCTCTTGACCATGAATTGGACAGTAGAAAAAAGCAAGACAAAACAAGACAAAACATACAAAA
>NW_022196904.1:149389643-149414643 GCF_008632895.1 Mastomys coucha
AAAAAAAAAAAAAAAAGCTTGATCCAAGGAGCTTCCAAAGGTTGACAAATTTCATTACATAGTATCAAACGTTGTTACTATTACAACCAATCTTATTATTAAAGCCTCAGATATTAGAAAATTGTTGAACTTACAGGTGCTTAAGCCTTCCAAAATTCCAACTTTTACCTGAGAGTTTAAATGCTATTATTAACAACCAACCTAGTGAGTTCTTTTTTCTCAAAGCAGCAGGCTTGCTCACTAACTCGTAGGAAAGAGTTGCCAGATCCTCAGGCCTGAAAGATGTTTGTTTGATCATCAATCATCCCTTTAAGAAAAATTGGCTTTTCACAATAAGAAAGCTAATCCTATTTACAACATAAGAATTTACATAAAGACCTTTCTTTAGAGATAAACATTTGTTGCATGTCTTAACCATTTGTTGTGTGACTTATCCTGAGGTGGTATCAACAAAGACCACCTCCTTCCCAGACTGGGCTCCCTAGACAGTTTGAGTCTTGTTCTATGATTCAGTTAGTTTTCAGAATCTACTTCTAGGGTATAGATGAGGGTTCTATGCCAACAGAAGCCAAGGGTGACTGGATAGCCATGCCACTGAAAAACCTGTGTAGTTCACAACTCCTCAAAATTGCATCCCTGAAAGCTCCTGACCATCTTGCATATAGGTCAATCATCATCCCTTCCTACCCTAGTGACTGCTTCCTGCTTATATAACCTTGGGGAGGAATCTACTGAGTTCCATGGCTTTCTGAGATCCCTGAGTCTGTTTGAGTTTCCAAGTCTGAGTTTCATTAGCTTCCTAAAATTTTTGAACTCCCTCCTTCCTCTCCAGGACACAGAAGAGATAATCTCTGTACACTCTACTTCTCATTTTATCACATAGACTACTAAAGATGAACACTCAAGGACTGAGATTTTTAAATTAATTATTTTTACTGCTTTACCAAGGACATTCTCAAGTGAAACTGGCATTTCATTTACCATGAGTGGGTGGCAGCAAAGAGTCCAACGACTGCTTTAATGCTACTGCTTTTGGATCAATTTAAGGTGCCAAGAAATTTTATCCAGTATTACTTTTGCATCATCAGTACAAATGTCAGGAAGGTGGAAAGGACTCAGTGCTTTAATGTTACTACAGAAATGACTTTGCATCTGTGGACCCCTTAAAGAGGCTCAGAAACTCACAGAGGAATCAGCTCTGTTCTAAGGACCATGGCCTTTCAATATTATTTTGCATCTTGATTGTTAGAGGAACATGTACCTGTGGAGAGACATCTGCTGCTGTGTTGGCCACTCTCTTCCTTTTTTTCTGGTGGCTGGTATAGAGTATGTTGTCAACGAAGGTTTCCTTAGAAGATGTTCAGCATCAAATAAGGTTGATCCAAGATGGTATTAAAAAAGAAAGATGACATTAAAGTGGGCTCTTAAGGGAGGAACGTTTGACAGGAGGAATTTGCAATGAAGATCA
Organism: Mastomys coucha; assembly: GCF_008632895.1. Lineage (NCBI taxonomy): Eukaryota > Metazoa > Chordata > Mammalia > Rodentia > Muridae > Mastomys > Mastomys coucha. The sequence goes on from NW_022196904.1 coordinate 149,391,112, forward strand.
TTGTGGGTAGAAGGCAGCACATTCAAGCCTTTTTGCCATTTGAATTGATTAGCTATATAAAGATGTCCATTTTCCCACCTGACATGCAAAATTAGTACTTGTGAAATACATTTAGAAGGGAGAGATATTTGAAAATCAGCAGCATTAAGGGAAATCATGCCACTCGGTGTTATTCTACAGAAAGAAGATGGAGTGAGGAACAAGGGGGAAGGGGTGGAATGCTTTCCAGAAGCTTCTCCTTAAAAGCAGAAATGATACTAGCAAAAGAACCTTGAAAATGGGAATGGGTTTAGAAAAGATTAGGGCTGGGCAGTGCTGGTGCATGCCTTTAATCCCAGCACTTGGGAGGCAGAAGCAGGTGGATTTCTGAGTTCAAGGCCAGCCTGGTCTACAGAGTGAGTTCCAGGACAGCCAGGGCTACACAGAGAAACCCTGTCTCAAAAGAAAAACAAAAAACAAAAACAAAAACAAAAAACTTTAGAAAAGATTAGGATCCTGGAATGAAAGAGAGAGAGAGAGACAGAGACAGAGACAGAGACACAGAGAGGGGAAGAAGGAAAGAAGGGTGGAAGGAAGAAAGGAAGGAAGGAAGGAAGGAAGGAAGGAAGGAAGAAAGGAAGGAAAAAGGCTAAGCAGAGAGAAAGTTTTGCAGGAGATGAGCCTTGGGAAGTTCAATTTGGAATAGTGTCCATTAGAATTGGCAAAGAGGAAGTGGATGTCATTCTTCGACTGAGTGATGAATGTGGAAACCATGCTGTATGGGGGGTATAAGGGTGGGGAAAGACTATTAATGATTTTTAACCTGTAAATAGAAAGCAAAAGTCAAAATGAAATATATTTTATAGAAGAATTATTGTAATATAACAGATCTGTACATATCTGTAACCCATGGATAAGGAAGAATAGGAAAGGAGGCAATGGTGTGAATGAGAAGAGAATTTCTAAGAATGGCCCCCTCAGAAGGAGAAAGAAAGGACCCAAACCATGAAAGCAGTTATATTCAAGCTGAAGAAGCAAAGCCTCATCTTCAAAACTGTGGATAAGCACAGAGACAAATAATTCAGTTCACATCTATGGAATGAGGAAGGTGAACATTTTCACACCTGGTTGTATTTATTCTCCCTATAAATAGGAGCTAAATTGTCTTTTTTATCCCCAGAAAATTTGCTAAAGATAGGCAACGTCCTAGTCTGGATTATTCAGCAAATAGCTTATAGCAAGGTTTATGTCTAGCTGTTTCTGGTGTTTGTGTGTTTGCAGGAAGGAATGTGATATAATTCCAAGAAAGCAGGAGACAGTAAAGGAGATGAGATGGCAAAGGAGCAAGAGTAGAAATGAGGTAAGGTATTGCTGAGCTGGTCCCTGTGGTTGCTGCTTTGTTGTGTGACATCAGAGAACCATCTGCAGAGGTCCTGTGAAATACTGCACAACAGTCTGGTGGGGAGAATAAAAAAACAGGAATTTTCCTTATCATGCCTACTTCCACTAGTTAAAGATTTCCCCCTGAGAGTGCCAACTACCCTGTGTTAATTATTTTGTAATGTCCCGGTAGCCAGTAATTTCCCAAGACAGAAGTGGAAGTGAGCATTGCATCCATGGGAAGACAATGGTGAACCAAAGGGCAGATATTTGCATCAGTCCCTCACAAGACCCCATAGAAAGATGACAGTCAACCAAAGCCAACCGGTTCTGGCATGATGTGTGACAGGTGTCTGCAGTAGGAAGTTGACTTGAAAATGATAAATAGAATTCAAATATCAAATGTCCATTTCAAGAATGAGTAAATTTTTCAGAGAAGCATTGATGCTTCATTGTATTCCAGACATTTATTGTGGCTATCATTTCCCAAACTGTTATTTTCTCCAACAATATCAGTGACATCAGAGTAAGAAGGTTTTCTTAAATAGCATTAGTAGAAGATGAAGGGGAGCAAGTAAGATTGCAATTAAGAAAAAAATGAATGTGACCAACAAAGGACGTTGGAATGAGAAAAGGATGATTAACTAGAGATCTTGATAGGTCTGAAATCTGGTTTCCTAAGGATGAATGGAAAGGAATCCTGCAGGACAGAAAAGGGAAGTCATAAGTGGAAGATACTAAGTTGGGAGGAAACACTTAGTAATAAAAATAATCATTCTTGGGTCATGAGTGTGAGTTCATGAAGTAGAATCATAATAAAAATCTCATTTGACTTCTCTGTCAAAGGTGCTGGCTGCACTGAGCCAATAGAAGTACACAGGGTGATGCTAAGAGATGAGGAAGCCAAGTGATGGGAGAAGTCATAGTTGTCAGTAGATGTAGGGAAGGGAATGGCAGTTTGGTAGGAATACAATTCAGTATTTCTACTGCTGAAAGCACCATTAAAACAGTAGCATGCTGAGCCCAGGACCAGATGCTGGAAAGGCAAGAAACAAGGAAGCCTTCACAGTCAAGCAGACAAATAATAGAGAGCCTGTACTGTAAAAAGGCATATGATGCTATGTGCAGTATCCTAGGAATTCACAGTAGCTGATGCTGAAGCAGAAACCTGACCACTGATTAGATGTCTAAAGGGATAGGAGGAAGAAATGGGGATTCAAAGCAAATGGAGGAAGTAGTTAGGCTCTGAGATGCAGAGAAAAGCAGCTGAGAAACATTGATGAACTTGGTTATTTTAACAACTTTAGAAATGTATTTATTATGTGCTTGAGTGTTATTCAGAAATTCTTCCAAGTTATTATATTTTTGTTGCAATGTACAAATTTATATGTGAATATATAATTTAATTATAAGAGTAATTCACACCTCCAGTCTGTTTACTTTCTTGGCATGCACATCCCTCAGCTCTTGGGAGCTCTGCAGGATTATGGAAATCAGTCAGTACAGAATCACCCATCTTGCCTTGAACTCCAGTGGTGCAAGAGAGCACAGGTCTCCTGCAGACCAGCATGGGACATTCATCAGTGGGGGTGTCAGTTAATATCCTCATGCCCACTCTTAGTGCTGAAGCCCAGAAAAAAAAGAAAGCTATAAATGAAAGTCTCCGTCCTCTTTGGACCAGCTTGTTTAGAAGCTGTGTGCTACTCTTCCCTTTTCTTTTACTGCTTTTGGAGGAAATTTAACTTATTTTATTTTCATGGCCTTGGATGCACTTTCAATTTTTAGAGAAGCAAAGGAGGGGATAAACTCACAAGCCATAATTAGCAGTCCTTTAAAAGTGGTTCTGTGATGTTTGGATGGCAGTTATAGACTTTCCCTGCTAAGCAGTGGACAAGCCTTACCACCCAGCTGGAGAACACCCCAGGGTGATTGATAACATATGAGAGATTAAAAGCTAGGTGCTAAACTGATTACTGGCTGCGTGACTAATGTGGGAACTAGCTGTAGTCAGATTATTCTTTTCTTACAGTAACTCAGTTTCCTCACCTTGGTAGATATCTAATGGGGCAGATTTTGAGTCTCCAAAGTTACAGATCGTCAGCCAGCAATGTGGCTGTAAACAGACCTGGCTCTCCTGGAGCATTCCTTGGAATGCATCAGGTTCTACATGGACCACGACTATGGTTTACTAATCCTGTTTCCTTTTGCTCAGCTGCTTGTGTGGTGCTGAAACTGGTCTAACATGAGTTCCAAACTGCTCACACTATTCTCAGACTAACTATAAGAATTTGTCTCTTAGTATACTTTTCTGAGTTTAAGGGAATCCCTGATAATAACTTCCTTTAACAAGGAAGAAAATTCCAGAGCTATTCGTGCATTGTATCACCCATCATTAGTCAGTGAATTGAAAACGAGAAGCATTTTTCTGATGTTTCCTCAGGATCCAATCTCTCACCACAGAGGAGGAGAGAAGAATGAAGTTACTCAAAGGACTGTTTCCAAGAGATGTAAGTTCCAAATAGTTCAGTAATGTTTCACTTCAAATCAGACATTTACACCCCTTGTACCTGACTCCTTTACTTTGGAAACAGAGTTTGAAGCAGATTAGTGCTTTCCAACACATAGTCAAGAAACTGCACAGGTCACCAAAGTTTGCTAATTCAAGGGCAAAGTCTGCAGAGAAGGCCCATGAACACTGTGCTAGGGGAGAGAGGGAACACAAAAACTCTATATTCTATGGTTTTGTTTGTGTGAAATTCTATAGAGGACAAAATTACAGAATCAAGATAAGCATAAACAGTGTGTCGTGTCATGGAGCTATAGATGGGATAAGGAAAAAAGACAAGCTGCAAAGGGGTATGGGTGCCTGAGATCATGCAACGGTTTTGTATCTTGCATATGCAGCACGTGATAACAGTCTATGTTGGTGACCAAAATCCACTGGTTTCTAGCCCTCGGATGAGTGGGTTTACCACATAGCATTTACTACTTACCTAACAATGTGTAAATTTTATGTGTTTCCAAACTTCATCAGAATCCAATTCTTGACAAGTACTCTCAGTAGATGTTTTATTAACTAAACTTTGGGAACTAGTGAGTTTAATAATTAATTCCCCCCTTACAAATTTAGGATTCCATGAAACTCAATTTGGGTCACTGCGGCAAAGTATTTGAGATGTCAGAGATGGAGAATCAAGTGTATTTTTAGCTCTTATATAGACTATGAAATATTACTAAAAACTCTAGAAGTTAAAAAAAAATAAAGCCTGGTAAACCTTTATCTAGAGAACACATTTAGGGGAATTAAAGAAATATTTAGTGTGTAAACTGGGGGTATATCCTAGTGTGGCTCCGTAATTAAAAAATTCCTCTGGTGGGTCCACTCTTCAATATCAGAGGAATCTAGGGTTCAGGAGCAAAAAATGAGCTAGACACAGATCAAGACTTTGCTGTCTTTTGTTTGTTTCTTTCTCTTTGTGCCTATGATTGTTGTCGTTCTGTTTAATCTGAGTCTTAAATAATTTTAGTAAGCAGATAAGTGCCTTTCCGAATCTCCCAGGCTATCATAAACAATGGCATGTCTAAAGGCTCTGGGAGCACTGCTGAAGAGCTGTGCATGGGGAGGTCTGGAGCTGAATGATGACATTCTTATTTACCTTCTGCATTGGGGAATGGGTGTTGTTCAGAATGGTTTTTTCCTTTTCTTTCTTTATATTTAGTCAAAAAAAAAAAATAAGAAGAAAAACACTTACTCTAGAGCAGTGCCCAGTTTGATGGCTAGCTGCTGTCAATCATTAGGGAGGGACAGAAGCAGCCAGCTGTTGCCTGGAAAGAGGTTTCAAAGACCCAAAACCCCAGGAGGATTTCAAGACTTGGGGTGTAATAAATGAACAGTTTCTCAGCTAACAAAGAGTGCAGGAAGAAAGGAAGGAACAGAGGGAGGGGGAGGGAGGGGGTTACAGGGAGTGGGAGGCAGAAGAAAGGGAAAGGATAAATATAGTAAGGCCAGATAAGGAACAATGGACTAGAGATGGCCAAATTCAGCCAGGGAAAACTGGCGCTGGGAGTGAGTGACCCCTCCCACTCTCCTTCCACTGCTACCTCACTGTTTGTCTTTGCCCCCATGCTGCTCCCTCATCTTTCTTTACCTCTTTAGCTCCTTACTCTGGGACAACATGTAAATGAACACTGTTTGCAAAGGTACAAGAAAAAAAAAGGCTTGGGGAAACCTAAAAAGTATGAAAGCACAATTCCTCCAGGGGAGCTTATACTGCAGGGAGAGACACACAGGGACACTGCCAGCTACAGGACACAAGAGCTGAAGCAGCAAACACGTGGCCCTATCTAGAGAAACTTGCTTTTCTATATTTTCATTTAATTGAATCTATCATTTATCTATCTATCTATCTATCTATCTATCTATCTATCTATCTATCTATCTATATATATATATATATATCCATCTATCTCTCTATCTCATCTGTCTTTTTTTTCTTTTTTCTTTCTCTCTCTCTCTCTTTCTTTCTTTCTTTCTTTCTTTCTTTCTTTCTCTCTCTCTCTCTCTCTCTCTTTCTTTCTTTCTCTCTCTCTCTCTCTCTCTCTCTCTTTCTTTCTTTCTTTCTTTCTTTCTTTCTTTCTTTCTTTCTTTCCTCCTACCTTGTATGTGCTACATTATGTCTGTGGAAGCCAGAAGACAACTTACAGACATTGGTTGTTTTCTTCTATCACATAGGCTTTGGAGATGAAAGAGGCTCACCAGCCTCGAGGCAAGCCCCTTTACCTGCTGAGACATCTCTCCAGCCCCTGAGAAAGCTTTCTTGCTTTAGGCCAGTGGCCTTCAATCAGAGGACATTATTAGGTTACAGTGGGCATTGGCAATATCTGGATATTATATATGGTGAAAGGACTCAATAGAAGAAGGAAGAAAGAAGGTGCTGATAGCAAAATGGGACTAGTGCTCATGAGTGTTGAGAGGTGAGGAGGGAGGATAGAATCAGCTGCTGAGGAATCTCTGAGCACAGGTTGCAGGCATCCTGTGATTTTCCTGATGTCCTCTGCCAAGTCAGCGTCTAGGAAGACTAGAGAGTGCCCTATGCCATGAACTCTGGGGTGTTTGCAGAAGTGGTAGGCAGCAGACGCTATTGTCTGACAATGCTGCTTAGCATTTCTTTGCAGAAGAGATCTGACTGGTTCCCCTCTGTGGCCATTACGTGTTGACGTGTTGACCATTACTTCCAACTACTCCATAAGCAAGGTTTGTTAAAGTTCTCCATCTTTCTCCCAAGAAGTAAGGTTGTGCATCTATACCAATCAAAAGAGTTATGTAATATGTCTCATCTATTTACTTCCTGACCGCTCTCCTATAATGCTACTATCTTGATGTTCGTTTATACATATTTGTATAAAAATAATAAACTTTCCCTTTTGTATTAAATGTTAGATTTAAAAAACACATGATTATAAGTCACTTTGAATTTATAATATCTACCTGTGAAGTATTAATAAAAGGAATACTGTTCCCTAACTTCTCTGCATGTACATGAACATGCACAGGCATACATGTATGTGTACCTTCCCTCCATGTTTCCATCATGTTACCAAAAGAAAGTTTTCAGTTTCAGCTTGAAGATATTTCAGGTATATGAAGTACTTTTGTCTCAAGAGAACATGGAAAGCAATATAGGAAATGTCTGATTTTTCTGTCACTTTATTTGAAAGATATGTAATGAGATGGTGACTCCTTGACCACTTTCTGTCCCTCTTGGCATCTTGATTTTGTCAGGCCTCACATCACATAAGGAGCCATCAGCCTTGTGTGCTTGCTTTGAAAGAGAAAACACGATTCTCCTATTATGTTGTTGATTGCACTAGAGCCTAGTGGGTTCCTTAGGAAATGATATAAATGGACTCACAACAAAGTCCTGTGGTCTCTGCCAGAGCATGCGGTCCATGGAATTAACAGTTTACCTTGCACTCCTGAAGACCCTTTAAAACCAATAGCTACTGTTTGAACACAATCACTACTGGCAGTAAGACAAATTGTAGAATCTGTCCTAAGTAAAATTTCTCAAAACTCAATGGGCAGAGGTAATTCTTCTGAGACAAAGGTCAAAGGTAAAATGCAGACAGCTACTCTGTTTATTTGAGATAGTTTGTTCATGATTGTACATGTGACATTTTAAGGAAGTGACTCTAGTAGTGAGGTTCAGTGAGAGTGACTGAGTCAACGCTTTAGGTTCAGGAAATTAGAAAGGTAGAGAGCAAATTCCACAGCAAGCTCGTGGCACTCATAAAATCTGTTCATGTTGGCTCATAAAATATCCATACTGAAATGACACATACAATCATCATCCCTTGGGGACCAACACACAAGAGCTAGTTTATAGGGAAAACCGCAAGTTTACATGTACTGCATTAGCCAGATAGCTAAAGATGCATGGGCTTGCTTCTATTGCTATTTTCCCAGAGAATTAAGCAGGTATATTTTATCTGGAATTGATTTGGAGGAAAAGACCAGTTATCACACTATGCCTCATCAATGTCCAAAGAGTTCTCATACACAAAACACTCAATAATGACTTTAGAAAGTGGTCATGATTAGTTCATTTCTCCATGCAGCACACACTACAGTAATAATCCAAATTGCCTGTGACTTATGAGTATATTTGGCAACAAGCACTAGTTTCCCACTGTAGTGTGAAATTAACACCACAGACTGTAGCTGTGGCATTTATTGAGCACAAGGGAGCTGATTATAGCCTCATAAATTCAAAGGCAACCTCTGCTATTACTTAATTAGAATCAGTATCTATGCATAAATTACAGTCGCAACAACCAGCCCAGCTAGAGTTAAACATCTGTCAGATGGATTCTTTATTATACAATAACCCCTTATTTGCCCCCTCCCACAACCCGTAATTTAGGGAAGTTATAAGTTGTCTGTAAAAATTGTTCAGCGGGGAAGACTGGTGCGTAGTATCATGGAGGCCAGTAGTGCTTAGTTTCTAAGGAAACTTTTAAAATATTAATCTTGTGTGCTTTGCTCTTTCTTTCTCCTGCAAGAGTACAGCCACTGAATCCCCAACCCACCCTAGTAATAAATTGTTTTGGCTGCATATGCATGTTTTTAGAGCATAAACCTTTATCTTAAAACAAGTATTGGGGATGACAGATTTTCTTCCAAGATCTTTTTTATGTCTTAAACTACAGTAAACCAGACTGCATTCACATTCTTCATACATATACTCCTAAGGAATATTACAGAATTATCCTCAAAATTCTCTTTTTAGTCTTTGCTAATATGACTGTTATACTTTTATGCACTTAAAACACAGTATGCATGTTTTCCTTAAGGCCCAACTTTGAGAAGTTGTTTTGGCTTGACATTTTCTCATTGACATAGATAGGTTCAACATTCTACCAAAATAGTTCACTAATATACTCCAGAAAGATAAAATAATGAGAGTGAAATGATACCTTTGTATGACACAAATGTGTATTCCAGATGAAAGGTTTAGCCATAAGATAAGCCAAATACGATCAGCCATCAGGGAAACAGTTGATCAACAGTGTGGAATGAGGCCATGAAAAGAAAATGAATCCATTCAAAATTTGGCATTATACTGTGTTTTTAAATATTGTTTGGCTAAATTAACAATTTTTCAACTGGATGTTTTTCTACTGTGTAGATGCTGCTTAATTCATCTGCAGAATTAGAGCCACATCGTTACAAAATGAGAAATTGGATATAAAGGCCCTGGATAGCTTGCTTCTGCTTTCAATTATAATCACTAATCTCTTCAGTCTCCAGATGGGTACCGTCTAACCTTCAACAATAAAATATTTTTAAATATCACATTTGTTCCTCTCTGAAGTTATTTTCAAATAACAATAGGTTAATCATTTGAAATACTGGATATACTATCTCCTAATATCAAATTATCATTATTGTTGCAGCTGTTATTATCTACCCTGGAAAATGTGTTTTTAGTCTGTGTTTCCTTGATTTGCTCTCTTAAAATTTTTTTCCCTTAGGGCTTTGACTGTGTTATTGATAAACATTTAAGTGAGCAAACTTTTTTGTTTACACACAGAAATAATCTTCATTTACTCTGAGCAAGTGAAAAACTAAGTAGCTATTGTCAAATCTGTACTTGTCTGATATGGACTGGGTAACTTTCTTTTAAATAACATTTGTCATAAAGAACTCTAACTAGTAATACTATTCTCTATCTTTGTTTTGACTAGACAGTGGGTTTACCTGATCCCCTTCCAAATGTAAAACCATGCTGGGCCACCCACAGTTCATGCAGATGACCATCAGCATGAATGGGCTTCTGGACACCATTCCATTGTGTATTGATGCCTGGACTAGTGACTTCAGTTGCTGGATGACAGAATGGGGCTGGTTCTATTTAATTCCATCAAATACCTGTAAGCTGCTTTGATGAGGAATTGCGGAAGCACAGCCAGCCACGGCAGTTGTAACAAGTATGTGGTGTAGGAATGTAGGGGGATTACTGCACACATGCTTGGTTTATTCAGGGGGATGCAGCAGATGGAATTTTGCCTATAAGGAATAATTTCTGTTCTTCTCCTATGGTCCTAAATACTAAAAATATGGAAAGGAAGCTTTGTTATGTTATATTTTCTGTGAGACATCATCCCATAGGACACTGAGGATAATTCAGTTAGAAACAATTTTGAGAAAGGCACATATTTAAAAATCCTGGCTGTCATGATTTGGGACCCCAAATTAGAAAAAGTTCAATTTAATTCAACCTCCCTGTTGATAAACTCTTTTATTTAGTAGTGTTGGGGTATGCATAATTATAAGTCTGCTTTCATAATATTTCATTATGTTAATTTTTTCACATACTGAAGATTGACCCAGGCCTCCTTCATTCTAGGCACGCATTCCATCATCATATTTGTTCCTTTCTTCCTTCCTCCTTTTCATTTTGTGGTAATTTTGGGACGTGGGTGAAAAGTCAAACAGAAATCTTGGGGATGAGGCAAATAAACATAATGGAGAAGAGGATTCATGAGGGAGTTAGGAGACAAAAAACCTACTTGGAATGGGACAGGAAAAGAAGGGAATTCTAACACTTGTGTGCTATATTATATGACCTCAAGGATGGCCAGGAGAGATTTTCCTGATGTCAGTGGCTGGTTTTGAGTCTTACATATGTTTCTTCTGTTTAAAGCAGTGTCTGAGAAGAGCTTTCAGGCCAGCATATGACTTCACCTTAGATTGAAGAGATGTGTTCCCTGCCTGTGGGTGTTTTAGCAGAGACACATTTAAAAGGAGATGAGGGTACAGATGTTGAATATGTGAGTCAACATATATTCAACATATTGGGTTTCTGAAATGAGTATCAGATTTAGAAAAATAAAATGAAGAGGCCAGTGAAATTTGAACTTCATAAAAATAACAAATAATTTTTATATGTTTAGTATATTGCATGGGATAGATGTTAAAATTGGTTCTTCTGAATTTCAAAGTTACTGGATTTTGTTGTTGATAAATTCATCAGTTCTATTTCAGGGTGGAAATGAGGATAAATGGGATCAAAGGTGTGAGGAGGTGGACATTAGCACTACTTCTCCATCGGATCATGACCCTAATTCTTGTAGTGTTGCCAATAGTCTTTTTTATTTATTAAAAATTGTGTTGAAGGGAAGATGAATGTTTGTTCATTATTTAAATAATGGACACTGGTATGAGGAGCTAATATGAAATGATGATAACTGTAGACATACAATTTAGGAGAATAAAAATGTAATTCTTCACAGGTAATTTGCCATCAGCAAGGTGCAATGACTTGCTGATTTACAAATGATGGGAACTTATATGCCCATAAAAATTCTATGATGTTGTTTGTGAATCTGCCTGAGTGTACACTTGCATTTGTTGAGTTTCCAAGTCTACAATCAACTAGAAGGATCTGTTGTTATGTGAAATCTTAACCACTATCCTAGTGATTTTATTTAGCTATTATTTTTAAGTAAACCAATTATATAATAAAGACCAGTAAGTATTACCAGAAAATAAGAAACTAGAGAAATCATGTGTGTTTTCTAATGTCTGTGGAGTAATATTAACCAAAAACCATGTATCCTTGTTAGCACCTTATTTTCAAGGATGTGACTTATAAGAGATAAACTGTTAAAAGATGCTTTTGTTGTAAGAATTGCACAATATGTGGATTCCATATACACATGGGTACATGTACATATACATATGTATTTACATTGTATATATGTCATATATGTATAGATGTATATATGCACCTATTACATATCTGTTAAGTGAGCACAGAGAGTATACAGTTGTATTGTATAAGGTGCAAGTGTCTTTGGGGTAAAAATACCATTTATAGGGTTGCTTGGTCCCTGACTTCTTTGTATGCCTCAAACATTTTCCTATGAAGCTTTAAGCCCAAGTAGCAAAAGATATTGTTAAATGGGAAATAATGTTCACGGTAAGTTAGGTATGAAGTTGTCTTTCTCTTCAATAAAGAATTGCAATTCAGATATCTTTCTTGAGATGCCAGTTTATTTTATTTTATTTTACTTTATTTTCTGTCAAACAGGCCAGGTGGAACTACTCTTAACAAACATGAATATCTGTGTCTTTTTCCTTCTTTCTCCTGCTCCCACATCACAATCCTTCCATGTTGGAGATTAGAATGAGAGCCTCACACCACCTAGGCAATACACCTACCACTTATTAAATAACACCTTAGCTTGCCCTCTGATGTTAAACATGCCCATGCCTGGAAACCCACCTGACAGCCAATCAAGTTGGTTATGCATTTTCTCTGAGAGAAACAATGAGATAATGAATAATGGTAGTGAACGGTGGTGTGAAGAAGGTGATGACGACATCATTAGCAGATACTATTTTGATCTTCTCAGGATCCCTTTCCAGACCTGCTTTGGCAAATGTTCCTTTGGGAACTGCCACCTGCCTCTCCAGATTTCAGTCAAAGTGTCAATCACCATGAGCATACACTCAGACACCAGCCCAATTACAGGTTGTTTTCATTTTTTTTTAAATTGAAAGTAGATTTTTTCCCCTCACACAATCTGACTATAGTTTTTCCTCTCTTTAGTTAACCCAATTCCTCCATGACTCCTCTCCTCACTGAATCCATTCCCTTTCTGTCTCTCATTAGAAAAGAACAGGCTTCTAAGAGATAACAACTAAACATGACAAAATAAAATAAAAAAGATCAAGCAAAACCTATCTCATCGAAGTTGGAAACAGCAACCCAACAGGAGAAGAGTCCCAAAAGCAGGCATAAGAGTCAGAGACCCTCAAATTCTCACACTTAGGGAGCCCCATAAAAACTCTAACCTAATGCCATAATGTATGCATAGTGGACCTGGTGCAGGCTCATGTAAGATCTGTGCTTGCTACTACAAGTCTTTGCTTAGTTGATCCATAGGGCCTTCTTCTCCTGGTGTCCCTCATCTCCACTGGCTCTTCCAATATTTCTGCCTCCTCTTCTGAAGATTTCTCTGTACTCTGAGGTGAGAAATTTGCTGGACACCTCCTATTTCCACAGACTCTCCCTCTCCTTGTAATGTCTGGATCTCAGTCACCTGCTCTCATGTGCTGCCGGAGGAAGCCTCTCTGATGAGGACTCAAAAAGACACTGATCTATGAGGGTAACAGACCAGCATTTGGAGTCATTTTATTGATGTATTTTTTCCTAGGAGAGTAATGTTTGGTTTTACCATACAGGTTAGGTATCTGGGTAAAACCAGTCCCTGGTTCCTGGTTACACAGTAGTGTCAAGTGTGAGTTCCCTCTCATGAAGTGGGCCTTAAGTCAAATCAGATGTTGATGGTCTATTCCCATGGACATACACATGAGTTCTATACCACCATTACACTAACATATTTTGCAGGCAGGACAAAGGTTTTTGTTGCTGGGCTAGTGTCCACATTCCTACCCAAAAGAAACTTATAATGTAGGAGTGAAGGCTCCATGCAGGCATCAGCACAACTTCTCTTCAGTGAGTTGCTGATGTTGTTTACAGCAATGGGGCACCATTGTTGATTTGTAGGGAACCATCTATTGTCTTAGATACAGCCTCGATTATTTGGGAATTTCCTTGGAACCCTTTTGGTCAACAGTGAAATTCAGTGCAACTCAATCCCACCACTGGAAGCCTTGCCTTGCTACAAAAGATGACCAGTTGGGACATCATATCCCTCATTACTAAGAGTTTTCATTGAGATTTCCTTCAAACATTCCAGGAGTTTTCACTGCACTAGGTTTCCATACCACCTCTCAAATACCCCTCAATTCCAGCCATCTCTTTCTTAACTCTCTTCCTCTACCCCATCACTCCCCCAATCTGTTCTCTGTTCCCTTCCCTATCCACCTTCATTCTGCCCATAAAATCTATTTCATTTAATGATTCCAGGGAGATCCATGCATCCCTCTAGATCCCTCCCTTGCGTAACTACTTTGGGTCTTTGGATTGAAGCTTAGATATCATTTACTTAACAGCTAATAACCATTTATAAGCAAATGCACACCATATCTATCTTTCTAAATCTAACTTACCTCACTCAAGATGTATTTTTCTACTTCCATGCATTTGCCTGAATTTTTCATATTATCTTTTTTTTAACAGCTGAGTAATACTCCATTGGGAAAATGTACCACATTTTCTTTATGCATTAATCTGTTGAGAGATACCTAATTGTTTCTAGCTTCTGACTATTGTGAATAAAGCCATAATGAACACAGTTGTGTAAGTATTCTTATGGTAGGATAGAGAGGTGCTTTGAGCAAAAGTGAAATTGATTCCCAACTTTCTGAAGAACCACCATATTGATTTCTGTAGTGACTTCACAAGTTTGCACTCCCAAAAATAGTAGAGGAGTAATCTCGTCTCCCTACATCCTCACCAACATAAGCTCGCACTTAGGTTGTTGATCTTAATCATTCTGACAGGTGTAAGATGGAATATCAAATTTATTTTAATTTGTGTTTCTCTGATGGCTAAAGATGTTGAATATTTAAGCGTTTGTCACCCATGTAGTTTCCTCCCTTGAAAACTCTCCTTAGATTTGGTACCTCATTAGAAAAACTTGATTATTTGGGTTTTGATATTTAGTTTCTTCAGTTCTTTATATATTTAGGATATTAGTCCTCTATTGGATTTGGAGTTAGTAAAAATATTTTCCCATTCTCTTGGCTGTTACTTTGTTTTATTAATGTTGTCCTTTACCTTACAGGAGCATTTCAACTTTATGAGGTCCCATTTATTAATTGTTGACCTTAGTGCCTGTGCTATCCATTTTCTGTTCAAAAAGTTGTCTTCTGTGTCAATTCATTCAAGTTATTCCCCTCTTTCTCTTCTATAAGGTTCAGTGGATCTGTTTTTTGTTTTTGTTTTTTTGGGTTTGTTTTGTTTTTGTTTTTGTTTGTTTGTTTGTTTGTTTTGAGACAGGGTTTCTCTGAGTAGCCCTGGCTGTCCTGGAACTGACTCTGTAGACCTGGCTGGCCTCGAACTCAGAAATCTGCCTGCCTCTGCCTCCCAAATACTGGGATTAAGGGTGTATGCCACCACTGCCCGGCTAGTGTATCTGTTTTTTTTGTTGAGGTTTTTGATCCATTTGGGCTTTTTAGTGCAAGGGTGATACGTATGGATTTATTTACATTCTTCCTCATGCTTATATCCAGTTTGGCCAGCACTATTTGTTGAAGATGCTCTATGTAGGCTTATATTTTTCAAAAGCTACTTTAATAAGAGTTCTTAAATGCTTCCACATCTCTTATAGCTGACTAACCAAAGGAAGGGGAGGAAGACCTGTTTAAAAGTAGTTTCTTTGGGGCACTTCCAGTCTTCATTGTCTTCAGTCCAGTCTAAAGGAAAACACCAAACATGAATCATCAGTAGTGCCTCCATCAAGAACAAACCATAAGACTCTACCTGTTGGCATGAGTCCACCAGAGTGAGAAGAAGCAGCCAGAACACCATGAGAATTTCTTTGGCACATTTCTCTTTATAAAGTTATGACAAGCAAAGATCAGAGAAGAAAGTAAGGTGAACCAATGCCAGAGCATCGTCAGCTGTCTGTGGGGTTATATTTATAATCTTCTCAAACATCATGCATCCTCTCAAGAGTCTGCTCCAACAAAGTGTTACATGCCCTTTCAGCAGGCAGCCTCCAGAAAAATACCATGTGTCTGCTCTCAGCAAAACATACTCTCACATGTCTGCTTCAGCAAAATATTCTCCTATAGGTGTTTCAACAAATCATTCTCTCATTAGACAGTTTCCATAAAAACATCACACATGATACAACTAGGCCTCCAATGAAACCAGAAATTTCTACTAGAGCTCTCTTTTTTTTCCCCAGGGTGCATATCTACCTTTTTTAAAAGTCAAAAATAATGAAGTGTACAAATGTGCGTGGATTTATCTCTTGATTTTAAATTCTATTCCATTGATCAATGTCTTTTTTATGCTAATACTGTACAATTTTTAATCCTATAGCTCTATAGTATAGCTTGAAATCAGGGATACTAATACTCTAGTAGCTCTTCTATTGTACAAGTTTGTTTTAGATATCCTGAGTTTTGTTTTTTTCCTTTGAAGTTGAATATTGTCTTTTTTTAAGATCTGCAAAGAATTGTGTTGGAAATTTGATCATGATTGCACCAAATCTGTAGATTATTTTTACTATGTTAATCATACCAATCAATGAACATGGGGGGAATCATTTAATCTTCTGATATCTTCTTCAATTTTGCTCATCAATTTTTACCATACAAGTCTTTCACTTGTTTGATTAGTTACTCCAAGATATTTAATACTAATTTAAGGCTATTGTAAAAGGTTCTATTTACCTTATTTCTTTTTTAGCCTGTTTGTCATTTGTATATAGGAAGACCACTGATTTTTTTTTTAAGTTAATCTTGTATTCAGTTAGTTTGCTGAAAATAGTTATCAGCTAAAGAAGTTTCCTGGTAGAATTTTTAGGATTACTTATGTATACTATCATATCACCTACAAAAAAGACTACATTGACTTTTTACTTTTTAATCTATATTCCATTTGTCTTTTGCAGTTCTCTCATTGCCCTAGCTAAGACTTCAAGTACTATATTAAATAGATACGCAGAGAGTAGACAACTGTGACTTTCCTGAGTTTAGTGGAATTGCTTTGGGTTTTTCTCCATTTAATTTGATGTTGACTATAGGTTTGCTGCAAATTGCTTTTATTATGTTTAGCTATGTCCCTTATCTCTCCAGGACTTTTGAAATAAAGGGGTTTTGGATTTTTGTCAAAGGCCTTTTCTGAATCTTATGGGATTATTGTGTACTTTTTATTTGTTTCATTTTGTATATGATAAATTACAATTATTGATTTTTTATATATTAAACATTTCCGACATCAATGGAATGAAGTGTACTTCATCATGGTGGATGATATTTTTATATGTAGTTGGCTTGCAAGTATTTTATTGAGTGTTTTCTATTTCATAAGGGTAATTGTGTAGTTCTCTCTCTGTTAATTCTCTATGTGGTTTGGGATTAGAGTAACTCTGGCCTCATAAAATAAGACCTTGTGTGTTCCTTATGTCTCTATTTTGTGGAATAATTTGATGGATATTGGAATTATTTCTTCTTTAAAAGTCTGGTATAATCTGGTATACTTCTGCACTAATGTCATCTGGTCCTAGGCTAGCAGGCTTGCTTATTTATTTATTTATTTATTTATTTATTTATTTATTTAGGTTGGGAGATTTTTAATGACTGTATTGTTTCACTAGGGGTTTTAGGCCTTTTTAAATTATTTATCTGATCTTGATTTAACTTTGGTATTTTTTAAGAAAGTTACCCATTTCTTTTAGGTTTTCCTATTTAGTGGAGTACAGGTTTTTTAAGGTATGCCCTTATGACTCTCTGAATTTCCTTTATTGTCTGTTCCTATATCCCCATTTTCACATCTGGCTTTATTAATGTGAGTATTCTCTATCTTTTATTAGTTTGGATAAAGGTTTGTCTATCTTGTTAACTTTTCCAACTCTTTGTTTTATTAATTCTTTTTATTATTCTCTTTATTTCTATTTTATTGATTTGAGCTCTCAGTTTGGTTGGATACACTTACTTCTTTTTGCTCTAGAAATTTCAGTTATTATACTAAGTTGCTAATATGAGATATCTCCAATTTCTTTTATATGTAGCCACTTAGTGCTATGAAATATTCTATTAAAACCGTTTTCATTGGACCTCATAAGTTTGGGTAAGCTGTGTATTCATTTTCATTGAATTCTAGAAAGTCTTTTACTTCTTTCTTTATTTCTGTCTTGACTCATTTTTATTTTTATTCAGAAGAGAGTTGTTTAGTTTCCATGAATTTGTAAGAATTCTGCTGTTTCTGTTGTTGGTATCTAGCTTTAGTCTATGATGGTTTAAAAATATTCAGGGAGTTATTTCTATTTTCTTCTATCAATTGAGACGAGACTCGTGTCTGTATATGTGATCAATTTTGGATAAAGTTTTATTAGGTCCTGAGAGGAAGGCATATTGTTTTGTGGTCATGGTAAATGTTCTATAAATGTCTGTTAGGCTCATTTGGTTTGTATCATCTGTTAGCTCCAGAATTTCTCTGTTTAGGTTTTGTCTGGATTACTTATTCATTGGTGAGAGTCAGGTATTGAAGTCTCACACTATCAGTGTGTCAGGGTATATATGTGATTTAAGTTGTAGTAGTGTTTCTTTTACAAAAGTGCATACTCTTGTGTTTGAGGCATAGATATTAAGAATTTATAATTCATCTTAGTGGATTTTTCCTTTGATGACTATACAGTGTTTCTTCCCTATCTCTTTATTTATTTTGGTTTGAAGTCTATTTTGTTAAGTTTTATAATTGCTATATCAGCTTACTCCATAGGTACATTTTCTTGGAATATATCTTACAAACTCTTCCCTCTGAGATACAGTCTATCTTTGATGTTTTAATTCTTGGATACAGCAGAAAGATGGGTCTTCTTTTTATTGGCCTGTGTCTTTTTTTATGGGTATTGAGACCATTGATACTGAGAAATATCAATAGCCAATGATTGTTAATTTTGTTCTTAGTGGTGGTGGTAGTGGTATTATGTGTGGGTGCTTCCCCTTTTTTATTTTGCTATTGTGGCATTATGTATTTACTTTGTAGGTATAGTTAATCTCCTTGGTCTGTAATTTTTCTTCTAGAACCTTCTCTAGGGCTGGATTTATAGACAGATATTGCTTTATTGTAGAATATCTTATTTTCTCCATCTATCATGATTAAACGTTTTGCTGGATATAGTAGTCTAGGTTGGCATATGTAGTCTCTTAGAGTCTGTAACACATCTGCCCAAGCCCTTCAGTATTTTAAAGTCTCCACTGAAAAGTTGGGTATAATTCAAATAAATGTGCCTTTAAATGTTTCTTGGTCTTTTTCCCTCGAAGCTTTTAATATTTCTTTTTGTTCTGTATGTTTAGTATTTTAGTTATTATGTGGCAAAAGGACTTTCTTTTCTGGTCCAATGCATTTGATGTTCTAAATACTTCTTTTACTTTTATATGCATCTCCTTCTTTGTATTAGGAAATTTTTCTTCTATGATTTTATTGAAAGTATTTCCTAGGCAATCGAGTTGGAATTCTCCTTCTTTTACCCCTATTTTTCTTGGGTCTAGTCTTTTTATAGTGTCCCAGAACCCCTGGATGTTGTGTTTCAGGAATCTTTTATATTTAATATTTTTTAACTGATTTATCAATTTCTCTTATCATATCTTCAATGCCCGAGATTATCTTTTATTTCTTGTGTTCTGTTTGTGGAGCTCACTTCTCTAGGACCTGTTCAAATTCCTAAATTTTTCCAGAACTCCCTCCCTTTGTGTTTTCTTTATTGCTTCTATTTCCATTTTCAGATCTTAAACAGTTTTACTTGTTTCCTTCTACTGTTTGTTTTTTGTTTTATTAGCTTTCTTTAAGGGAGTTATTAATTTTATCTAATTGTTTGTTTCTGATTTCTTGGGTTTATTTAATGGATTTATTCATTTCTTCAAGTTGTTTGCATATGTTTTTCTAAATTTCCTTAAGGGATTTGTTCATTTCCTCTTCATCTTTCTTATCTTTTCTATATCATCTTCATATACCTTGTTTCAAATTATTTTTCTTGTTCTCTGGTTACGTTAGAATATTTGGAACCTGCTGTGGCAGGTCAGCTGAATTCTGGTGGAGATATATTGCCCTGGATGTTATTGTGTTTTTACAGTGGTGTCTAAGTTTGAGGTAATTATACGTCTAAGTGCTGGTTTCTGGTTTTGTCTTTCTTGAGTGGGTATTTTGTTCCTTGATTTCTGTTTTCTCTCTGAATTTTCAGAGAATATGATGGCTGTGTGTTGCACTACCTTGCTCAGCTGCTTGATCACAGAGAATGCCTGCTGGTGTTGCAGGCTAGGTTATTGGAGTGAGTTACAGATGGAAGGTTGGTGGAGGTCTTTGTGATCCATTTGATATCAAGTCAAAAGAAAAGTGATATTGCTACACATTTCCTGCTATAGACCTGGGGATGAGACTGGGAAGATTGGGTTTCAGGAGCAGCAGGAGAGGTGTGGGTCTGCCTTCAGCCTGCTTGTTTCTCTGGGAGAATTGACATTTGGGTTAGCAGAGGGTACCTACTAGACTTGGGGATGGAATAAAGTGATCAAATGATGACAGGGAGGTTAGGAGAGATGGACTGTGGGGCTAGGGGAGATGTGGATGAGGTAGGGGGCAGAAATGCTGCAGTTGGTGTTCTGTTGTAACACTGGGAATGAGACTGGGGGATTGAATTTGTAGGGGAAGAGGCAATGGTGGTGGTTTTAGATTAGCTTACCTGTTTTACTGTTCTGCCTAGCTGTGTTCCAAATGAATGTCTGCTGGTGTTGGAAGCTGTGATAATGGGATGAGTTTGGGGAAGAAAGGTTGGAGGATAAGATCTCTGTGATCTGTTGGGGATGGGGTTCAGAGAGAAAAGAATAAATATGCTTTTGAGGTGGGCTCACTGATAGTCACTTGTATGTCATTAGACCATAATGAATCTTTTAGAGATTTGTTTTCAAATACAGAAAAACTCAGAAAAGCAAATAGATAGATAGATAGATAGATAGATAGATAGATAGATAGATAGATAGATAGATGAGAGTATTGTAGGCATAATGGTTTTTGTGCATTGTTTAAGGATTATCTTTGTGTGCTATGTCATCCAAATGCTGATTTCTCTGCCCTCATATCTTCTTTCATTCTGGACTCGGCACCATTGTGATGCTTAAGTCAAGAATCCCCTGTCTCAAGTTTTTAAACAGTTCTTACCCTTTATTCACTGACTCGTTGATAAATGCTGATCACCCAATCACGGGCCAGAAGAGAGAATAGGTTGGAAACTTCTGCCAGCCAGGGGAAGAGAGAGGGAGGTAAAGTTTAAGATCATGGCCATGAGGAGGAGAAGGCCTGGAAAGACACTATGAAAAAAATCTGAACCCCAGAGAGTCAGATCAATAATAATATGCAAGTATCATGGGGCCATGTCTTTGAGGTAGCCATTTAGCTTAGGGTGTTAATATGAATCAATATTGCCCAGGTATTGCTATAGAAGCTTGTAAATAAAGCTTGGTTTCTTTATATGGTTATTGGGGACTCGCAAAGGTATAGAAATAGAACAATTAGATTAATTCATTAGTTACATTTATATAAAAATAATTAATTTTACAGAATATTTTATAAGAATAATGCTTCCTAAAATGATTTTAAGAAGTTATTTTCTTTCCTTTGGGCTCTTACGAGACTCCAAGCATTATATTCCTAGGACAGACAGCTAATAGTAACCAGTGAGGAGAAATTTTTATATTCTTTAATGGCACAGTTTTTCCTAGGGAAAGGGTTAGAGACATGAAGCAAGCATAGCTCTTTAACTAAGTACAAGAAAAGCTGAAGCACATGCTGCAATCCTGACCTGGTGCCCTTTGCTTTTGGTTTGAGTCTTTGAGTCTTACACTCCTGGGGGACAATTAGTGTACTGATTCACCCATGTCTTCTCTGACTAAATTGTTTCTGTATTCCCCTGAGAAAGTCCTGAATGTACTGTTGCCTGCTTTCAAGGCAGTTCCCTCAGTTGACCCGGTTTGAGAGTCTTCTCTGTGCTCTGGAGATTGCTATCTAAACAAATTCATGAGACAAACTAATTAGAACAGTATGGACTCAGAGGAGACTGACAAGGTTCAGCAGAACAGGAGAAAGGACAGCAGATCAGAGGACAGAACTCCTTTTTCAATATATTTAGAATTTTTTAGAAATAGAACCTTTAAAATAGAGGGCCTTATATACTAGCCCCTTGTAAGATCTCAGCGACAGAAGCTAGAATGGTAGAGTGTTATTATAGCATGTGTAGGTGGAGTAAGAAGAATAGGAGTTGGGATTTGTCATGCTTATAAAGACCGGTTTAACCAGGTAGCCATACTGTTAATTACTTTAGAGACAAATGAATTCTTTTATTAAACAAATTATTATAAGAATATAAACACAAGTATCGGCTACAATGCCTAAGCCTTCTCAGGCTTAGGCTAATTTTCACGGAATATGGTTAAGTGTTAATAATATACAGGGTGATCTGCCTGGACTAACTCAGATTCTGTCTTTTCTCTATCTAAGCATCTTGAAACCACACAGTGCTGACAGTCTGAGAGTAGGCTGTTATAGGCTTGCTGGCTTGTTTGCTTAAGCTAAAATGATTTGTAGAATTTTAGGAATAAGGATATGATGTTAATGACAATAAAATCTTTCTACCTGTGCTTTACCTGTAACCCTGCACATATTAGAAAAGTAAGTATCCTTGGGACAAAAATGATATGATTTGAGTATTTTGAAATCATTATTTTTTTCTTAAATCTGTATAAACAAAGATTTTTTGATTGCTAGTCAGTCCGATTTACAAAGCATCCCTATCTCGGTATCTGACTGTAACTCTCTTCTCCTGATCCTTACATCTTCCCTGGAACCTGTTCACTGCTGGGGCTAGCCCCCGACAATTTAACATAATCCTAAGTCTGGAACTCATTCATCAGAATGTCAGACTTTTAGTAGAGGAAAACATGGTAGGAACCAGTAGTGGTGGTCAGAGCAGCATGTCAGAAAGGGAGAATGGTTCTCTGAGTCTGCCTTCATCCACTGCTGGATGAAGTCTCTCAGGAGGCAGTTATGTTAGATTCCTGTTTGCAAGCACAG
This sequence comes from Mastomys coucha, assembly GCF_008632895.1. NCBI lineage: Eukaryota > Metazoa > Chordata > Mammalia > Rodentia > Muridae > Mastomys > Mastomys coucha. Next base: position 149,413,740 of record NW_022196904.1, read on the forward strand.
CAAAGTATCACTAATAGTGTTAGGGTTGGCTCTCTCACATGGGATGGACCCACATACAAACAGCAGGTGGGGCTTGGGAGTCTTGTGTAAGAGTTGGGGACAGAACTGAGAGAGCTGGAAGGGTCAAGGTCACCACAGGAAGACCTATAAAGTCAACTTACCTGAGCCCATGGGGGTTCACAGAGACTGGGATATCAACCATGGAGCATGAAGGGGCTGGATCTAGGCCCCCTATACATTTGTAGCAATTGTAAAGCTTGATCTTTATGTGGGACCCCTAACAAATGAAGTATGAATTATCTTGGTCTCTGTTGCTTGTCATTGGATCCCCTTCTCAGTATCTTGACTATCTGATTGGGCTTCAGTGGGAGAGGATGTGCCTAGTCCTGCTGGGACTAGATGTCCCAGAGTGGGGTGGTACCCAAAGGGGGCTCCTTCTTCTCTGAGGAGGAGGGCAGGGGGCACTGGGGAGAGGGATTTGTAAGGGTGGAACTGGGAGGGGCTGTGATCAGGATGTAAAGTAAATAAAAAATAAATTATTGGAGAAAAAAAGGTGGAAGAGGGGGATGGGAAGTGGCTCTCTATCACTGACAAAGCAATACAGTTGTCTTTGTTGTCTGGAATATCTATAGATACCAAATCTGTGGATGCTCAAATACCTTACATTAAAAAGAAAAAAAAATGTTGGGGGGCTGAAGAGATGGCTCAGTGGTTAAGAGCACTGACTGCTCTTCCAAAGATCCTGAATTCAATTCCCAGCAGCCACATGGTGGCTCACAACCATCTGCAATGTGATCTGATTCCCTCTTCTGGTATGTCTGAAGACAACTACAGTGTACTCACATACATAAAATAAATAAATTTAAAAAAATGGTAGCATTTGCACATAATCTTCACATATGCC
>NW_022196904.1:149419643-149423377 GCF_008632895.1 Mastomys coucha
CCAGTTGAATGAACATTCTTAGGAAGTTGATGTCTTGTTTAGCTCCACATACTTCTCTTCTTAGAGAGAGGGGGCATACGAGGATAACTGTCTGCAAAGAGAGGTGAAGAGCACACAGATAATCCATTGCCCTATCGGGACAATCATCTGTGTGAAGAGGATCCAGGGACAGTCTTTCCACTTACATCAACCATTCTTGTAGGTCTGGCTCCTTCCCAACATCTTGCCTCTTCCATTCCCATTTCACCTCCTATTTTCTATCATCCCAGAACAGAAGATTTGCATCAATTAAAAAACTGGCTTAAGAAGCCTTTGACTCTCTGGATGATCCCTGTCCCACCCCAGTTACTACCATTCTGTACTACAATTTTAACCTTAGGCACTGTGCCTACATTTAAAATGGGAGGCACCAAAAGGGTCTAAGTTAATTGGTGAAATGTGAATGGCTTGGTATCTCTTAAGCAGAAATGAGGTAGATACGTGTTTTTTAATTCACAAGTGTGTTAAACTACAAAATTAGCACAAGCATGCTATTTCTCAAAGGACACTGGAGCGGTGGTTTTTAGACTGAAGAGCCCTGCCCAGAAGTGAGTAGTAATTCTTGTGCTCCAAAGTTTTGTTTTGTTTTTCGTCAAATGTTTTTTTTCCTTAATTGAAAATAGATTTCTCCCTCAAATAATATATCCTAATTATGTTTTTTCTTCCATCTCCTCCTCCCAGTTCTTTTCCACTTCCCCTCCCATCTGTATTTACTCCCCTTCTGCCTCTAATTGAAAAAAATGAGCAAGCTTCTAAGTGATACTAGTAAAATAAAATAAAATAAAATAAGACCAAACAAAAGCTAACAAACCAGAATTGCACAAAAGAAACAAACAGGAAAAGAGACCAAGAGAAGGCACAAGAAACAGAGAGCCACTCATTTGCACACTTATATTTTCTATAATAGTACTAAACTAGAAACCATAATGCATACACAAAGGACCTGGTGCCCCCATGCAGGCTTTGTGCATGCTGCCTCGGTCTCTGAGTCATATGAGGTTTGATCAGGTTGAGTTATGTGGTCTTGTTTTTCTTGGTGTCTTCCATCCCCTCTGACACTTACACTCTTTCTGCTTCCTCTTCCACAAGGTTGCCGGAGTCCTGTCTGGTTCAAGGGAATCGATGGAGCCATACCATTTCAGTCTAATTCTTCCTTGGTCTCTCACTGCATATTGCCTGTTGATGGATCCTACATCATCAGCTTCTCTGATAATCCTTGAGTAAGGCAATGATCTAGGAAGTTAGCAGAATGTTATCAGGAATCATTTTCTTGCAATGTGTTGTCTGTTTGCTGTTTTGATTTTAGAACAATAGTATTTTGTTTTTCCCTAGGTCCCTGTGCTATCTAGTCTCAGGTTCTTGATCATAGTTAGATCCCAGTGCTCTAACTATGGTTTCCATCTCATGGAGGCTGCATTGCTTTGATAAATATGCAACAGAGAGGCAAAAGGAGAGTGCATGAGAGTGTAACCTACATTATAAGCAAAGCACCTTATTAAAATGGATTTGCTATTTCTGTATATGGACACAAGTTACCTTTTTCTATGGGTCAAGTTTGTTTTCAGAGATTGAAAGGCACCAGGTAAAGATCATCATCAATAAGCCAAATTTTACTCAAAATAATCCCGTCAATTATAACTCCATGATCTTTAATTTATTTGTTCCTTATTTTTTAGCCAAGAACTTCACCTACTCTCAGCACAAAAAGGACCTCTCTCTCTCTCTCTCTCTCTCTCTCTCTCTCTCTCTCTCTCTGTGTGTGTGTGTGTGTGTGTGTATCTAATAGAATAAATCATCAACTTGCTCTTTCTCATCTGCAGTGGATTAAATGAGAATGGCCCCCATAAGCTCTTATATTTGAGAGCCTACCCAGCAGGGTTTGGCACTATTTAAAAGGATTAGAGGGTGCAGTTTATTAGAGGAGATCTGTGGATGGGAGTGAGCTTTGAGGTTTCAAAAGCCCATTCCAAGCCCAGTGACTCTCCCCAACTTTGGATCAGGATGTAGCTCTCTGCTACATCTCTTCTCCTGTGCCTGCTTACATGTCACCACACTCCCATGAGGACAATGAACTAAATCTCTGACAGTGAAAGCAAACTCTAATTAAATATTTTCTTTTACAAGGGTTGCCACAGTCATGGTATCTCTTCGCAGCAATAGAACACATCTGAACATTGGATTTTACCTGATTCCCCGCTTATCTAGTCTCCTAACAGTATATCAAGTTGGATATAGCCTAAGCTCACCCAGGTTAGCCTTAGTTGATGCTGTCAGTTGTTTGATATTGTAACTTCTAAGGCTGTCAAGAGCAAGATAGAGTCAGTTTTACACTGACTAAATCAGAATGTAGTTCCCAGCTGGAGCTCACTTACTACGGGGCATTTAGTATCATAACACTTTAATTAATAATTCTTGGAAACAAGAAATTCTCTTTTGGGAAATGGATGGGCCATCAACTGGTAAATGAAATGGAAAAAACTAGCACAAATATTGAAATCAGATCTTATTTATTGTTCAGGCCTTGCTCTGAGTATATATATGTACTTATTGTGTTCTCCCATACAACCCTTGAACTGATGGAAAAGAAACGCATCAAGACATTTTTTCCCGAAAACAATGAAAGAGCCTGATGTGGTGGAACATGCCTTTAACCTCAGCACTGGGAGAGAGAGGTAGCTGGATATCTGTGTGTTTGTGGCCAGTCTAGTCTTCATAGCCGGTCAGGGACACATAGGGAAACTATCTCAAAGAAGGGTCCTGGCAGTATAAGAAGAGGTAAGTTTTCAAAATTTTCAGAGAAAGTTAGTTTAACAAGTATTCAAAGAAGGAATTGAGCCAGGCACAATCCCAAAGAAATATGAATTCTAGAGGGGAAAAAAGGCAATGCATCTGCTTCATGCACTGCTGTGCCATTGCTTTTCTCTAGATCAAAGAAATACAATTTAGTTTTTTCTAATGTCAGTATTTTCTTCATAATCTCTGAACATTGCAGCCAACTCTCTGGGTGAGTTCAGTTTAGTTAGCTTGTTGACAGTTGGCTCTCGTTTAAGAATGAGGTGATAAGAGAGCTCTATTCCCATAGATGAGTGTTGCTACCTAGAAGGCTTTTATAAAATTTTTTAAAAAATTTTTATTAGATGTTTTCTTTATTTACATGTCATACAATATCTTCTTTCCCAGGTTCTCCCCCCCCCCAAAAAAAAGAAAGAAAGAAAGAAAGAAAAGAAAAGAAAAGAAAAGAAAAAAACAAAAACAAACCCCTGTTCCCTCTCCCCTGCCCCTGCTCACCACCCAACCCTTTCCTGCTTACTGGCCATGGCAGGGTCCGCAATGAAGGAGCTAGAGAAAGGACCCAAGGAGCTGAAGGGTTTGCAGCCCCATAGGAAGAACAACAATATGAACTAACCAGTATCCCCAGAGCTCCATGGGACTAAACCACCAACCAAAGAGTACACATGGTGGGACTAATGGCTCCAGCAGCATATGTATAGCAGAGGATGGCCAAGTCTGTCATCAATGGGAGGGAGGAGAGGCCCTTAGCCCTGTGAAGTTTCTAGAAGGCTTTAATTTAGGATTAGTAGTTAAAGTCAGCATGATTCTTAGACACCTTTGATTCAAGGGAAAAGAGGGCTTAGCTGTTGGAATTTTTTTTTTTTTTTTTTTTTTTTTTTTTTTTTTTTTTTTTTTTTTTTTTT
>NW_022196904.1:149423602-149426144 GCF_008632895.1 Mastomys coucha
CTCAGAAATCCGCCTGCCTCTGCCTCTCAAGTGCTGGGATTAAAGGCGTGCGCCACCACCGCCCAGCAGCTGTTGGATATTAATAGTCATATTTGCAAGGTAAAAGGGTGGGAACCACTAGGGGTACAAAACAAAGAGATAAAAATTATTTATAGTAGAAAAGAATGCCAATGAGGATTTATCTAGGAGATCTAATATCTGTCTGACAGAATTTCTCTAAAGACAAATTAGAAAAGGTGGAAGAAGGTACTCCAAGAAACCAATTTCTAGAACAATAAACATGGATCCCTGACTGATGGGGTCACTCAAGGCTCACCTAACTGAAAGGAAAAAGACAGTCCTAATTTGTTTTCCATTATATAAAAAAAGAATCTGAGGCAATCATGCTAGAAAAAGGAACGGTCTTTTGTCTTCGTTTGGTCCTTTTGTGTATATTTAGTACATTTCAATTATCCATGTATCGGTTGATGGCCATCTATGCTGATTCCATTTTCCACCTATTGTGAATAAGGTAGCAATAAACATGGTTGTGTAAGCATCTCTGACGTATCTTTTGTGTGCATACTTCAAAGTGGCACAGTTGGGCCAAATGGTTCTGTTTTTAGGGATTTAGTTAGTTAGTTAGTTTTAGAAGCCTCCACACTGGGTTTCATGCTGGCTGCACCAGTTCACAGGGACATCAATAGTGAGTAAATACTCCTCTTTCCTCATGTTAGGGCTCAGGAATCACCCCTCAGACAACTTAGACACTCATCTCAGTCAAGCATATATAGTTTATTGAACACACACCATAGGACTGATCAATCAGGTATGAAGGTCATACTTGGGAGCTGAGACTGCCCCCCTGACTCTTTCCCAGGGGCAGCTCATGAACATAAAAACCACAAAAACTAATTGTACCCACAGGAGCTCTTACCCAGGTGCAGGAGGAAGTGCTGCCAGGCTGCTGCAGCCGTTGGTTTGGAACTGAGCTTATGGTAGCTAGGTATAAACAGAAGTTCTAATTGCCCTTCATTAGGATTGACTTTAAAGGAGGGTAAGGATCTGAGAAATTTCCAAGAACACCAAAAGCATGGGATTTAACAGGATATGCAGCTAATGGTTAACTCAGGCATGAGAAAAGTCCTCTGGAAAATGGAAGATGGCTGGCTACAGGCAGAAACCAAAAAGGCGACAGTAACATCAGAAAGGCAGGGGCTACTTAGGGCTTAACATGCACATTCTTACCAGCTTTTGTTGTCCTTTATTTTATATTTTTACATTTTATATTTATTTTATTTTATATGTATGAGTATTTTTCCTGCATATATGTCTATAAGCCATGCCCATTGCCAATAGAGGTCAAAAGAGGGCATTGGGGTCACCTGGCTCTGCTGTTACAGATGGTTGTAAGCTACCAAATAGTGCTCAGATGGAAACTGGGTCCTCTATAGGATCCACAAACATTATAAAGGGCTGAACCATCTCTCCAGCCCCACCCTTTGTTTCTTAGAATGCTCATCAATCTGACTTACATTTCTCCTTTTAGAAAGAGAAATTTTAGAGATTTGCTCCCAGTCAGTGGCTCCAATCATTTTTGGGATGTGCTGGCATAGCACCTATGACAGGATCACCCATTGTGTGCTCACCTCATGGCCAAGAACAAGAAAAGGGAAGAGATCACTTCTTTCTTTCAAAATTGGAGCTCTGAATTTTATGCATGGACTGACAATAACTATCTCATAGCCAAGAAGAGGCTGAGAAAACTGATACCCAAAGAATGGCAGTATGTGGAAGAATCTGGCTAGGTCCTTGGTGATGTCCTTGAACTCAGTTCAATTAAATAATCAGATCTGAGTATGTCAGCATGTGAGGCCAATTTACCTCTTTGTTCCAGTTGGTTGATTTGAGGGCTTCTTAAGCATAATAACAGATAAAAGATCTATCTGGGTTTTAGATATCAGAGCATAATACTAATGTTTATGAAAACTAAACATTATAAGCTATATATCCTATTTGAATTTCAAACTAGCCTTAGAAAATCTATACTTGAACTGTTGCATCCTCTAAATTTTGGTGGTGCTGTTCCAAAGCCCAGCCACCCTCTCCTGTGTTGCTGCTTCCTATTTTCTGAGACAAAGTTCAAATTCTCATTGTCTCCAATTTGATAACCTCAGAAATGTAGCTGTGTAAACCCTAGCTAAAGGGTGACTCCTCAGTAACAGGGAGGAGGCAGATTGCACACAGCTATATTTGCCTATTTTAATTTCTTAACATGTTATTTAGTTTTTCATCAAAACATGAGAGAAAATTGTCATCTATGAAATGATGGGAGAAAAGGAGTATAAGGAACAAAGTGAAAAGTGGGAAATACATAAAAGACTCCTTTCAAACCCAGGGAGGGATGCAGGCAGAAAAGAGTGGGCTGGTTTCTATTATTGGCACAATTTCAGTTAGAAGCTAAAAGCTGGGTGAAGCTGAATAGTCTGGTAGACATTTTTCTCTTCTTCTTCTTCTTCTTCTTCTTCTTCTTCTTCTTCTTCTTCTTCTTCTTCTTCTTCTT
>NW_022196904.1:149426311-149451640 GCF_008632895.1 Mastomys coucha
CGTGTGTGTGTGTGTGTGTGTGTGTGTGTGTGTGTGTGTGTGTTGTGTTGGGGGCAGGAGTTCTTAAAATGTATCCCAGGCTGTCCCCAAACCTACTATGTAGCCAAAGCCTTGAAATTATGGAAATTTTTCTGCCTAGAAATGGGAGCATTAATATAAGCTACTATGCCCCACTTTTCACTAGATAGGTCTACCTACAAAGGATTGATTCAAAGGTCATATCAGACTACAACCACACTCCATAAAATGGAGTATAAAATGGAGTGAAAATTTGTGGCTGATAATTATTTAGAAAAGAACTTAGAAAAAGAGCAGAGTACTGTCTTCTGAAAACATTTGAATGTAGTAAGGCTCCACGAGATGAGAAAGAGAGGGAGAAATGCTGCCCAAACACAATCAAAACAAAACAAAAGAGGGCACTAACAAGCACTTGTTTTCCACTTTCACTTGCTGCAACTGAGAGTATGAGAGTATTGTAGGTCATTCTGGAATTTGTTGACTTTGCATACCTACTATGTGTACTGTTTACAGAAAGAAAAAAAAAATGGCCACATGGAATAGAGTCAGATCTGAATATCCTTATCATATCTTTGATCAAAGAATTATCTGTCTTTAAGGTTGAGGAGACTCAAGGTTTAAAGGACTGTTGATGTACCTCCTGCAGCAGGTCCCCAGCCCTAGCACAACTGACACCATGTCAGACGCAATATTCTGACCTTAAAACCCAGCACACAGGCACTCAACAGCTTCCAAAATGGGAACAAAAACCTAGTTCATAATTCCAGGAAAGTCCCTAAATGTATTATGTACTAACCTTGCTTTTTGTTTCTTGTAATTCTCCTCCTCCTCCTCCTCCTCTTCCTCCTCCTCCTCTTCCTCTTCCTCTTTCTCCTCTTCTTCTCCCCCCTCCTCTCCCTCCTCCTCTTCCTCCTCCTCCTTTTTCTTCTTCTTCTTCTTCTTCTTCTTCTTCTTCTTCTTCTTCTTCTTCTTCTTCTTCTTCTTCTTCTTCTTCTTCAAAACCAATCTATTATTTTAATACTTTAGTTCTTAACATTATAGAACTAAACTGAAATTTATTAACATTGCATTCTACATTTCTTATTAACAAATACAAATAAAATCCATAAGCCAAACCAAAACCAAAACCAAAACAAAAGAAAAAAACCCTAAAAACATGGAAAGCTTATAAAATTAAATGTGGAGCCTACTAAATGTGGATCCCAGCATTGACAGCTGAACAGAGAATGTGATTTTTCTTTAAATTCCTATTCATACTGAAGTGTGACAATCAGAACGTGGTTTCTGTGCCTAAAAGATACAGATATACAAGGCTCAGAGCTGTATAATTGGGGCAAGCTCCTCAATTGGCCAGCAGTAAAGCCTTTTTTTTCTTTTTCTTTTTTTTTTTCTTTTCTTTTTTTCTTTTTTTTTTTTTTTTTTTTTTTTTTTTTTTTTTTTTTTTTTTTTGGCTTTAAGTGGTAGGCTGTAGTGGGTAAATGTGAAATATTCTGGAGACTGCAGAAAGACCCGCAGAGACTGAGACACTGGAATTCCATGGTCTACGGCCCCCTCTGGGGTGATAGCACAGAAAAGGGATATTTCCTAGGGAGTATACTACCTGAGACATTTCAGGATCAAGCAAACTTCTCCTACCTCTAGTCATGCCACCCCAGAGGCTCCAGACATGTCCACCTGAAACAAAAAATGACAGAAATTCACCTGGATCTGCTGCCCTTGGAGTAAATCGGTTTATGACTCTTTCTGAACTTAGGAAAGGTTGAACATCGATTTAATTCTGGTGTCTCAGATCAATGTCTGACATCACCAGATACCCTGGGTTAAGTCTATGTGGTAGCCATCTCTGGTTGTCTTTACTGTTTGCTTCTCTGTATATCTCGGTCTCAGGATGTGGACTTAGAACCAATAGGGCTTCACCAGATCTTAGAGAATGTCTGCGTGGTGGTCTCTGGTGGGTTTACCTTGAAACATTGTGGCCATGGGAGGAGGATCCATAATAGGTCACATGAGCTTCCTAACTCTAACAGAGGAGATATTATTTTCTGCAAGAGGAGGCCACTAAGGAGACTACAATCTGGTGACTCAGGAGCTCAACTGGACAGTCAAAATTTGCATATCAATCTGGATACAGGTGAGAAAGTCTATACCTTATCCTGTGTCCTCAAGGTTTCAGCAAAAAGAAAAGCCACACCCATCTTAAAGACAAGTGATACTGACTGAATTCCAGGATCATGGAGCATTGGAAACAAAGCCAAATTATCTGGGGCTATTATTAGTCCCTTGAAACCAATTCATTGCTCGACCCAGTATCTGATCTGATTAAGCATCCTTCTGACTATGAAAGCTGTAAAAATGCATTCATAGCCGACTGCTGGCTTCCAGCAACTCAAAAAATAACAATGGTGTCAATTAGCATATGAAACCTATGATAGCCAGCCTTTTGCTTTGCTTTGTGACTTGCTTGTCCATCAACATATTTAGTAAACTTAAAAAAAAAATCTGTGTTCTTTAACCAATAAAATTATATGTTACCCATTTCACAGTGGAACCAGCTTTTCAGGACAACCTAATTCTGCATCAGATTCAAGAATAAACCCTTTTCTTCTTTTGAGGTTACAGCTCTGTCTTGCACTGACAAGCCTCAGCTAAGAAAAAAGGATTTTGTTACCCTCAATTTTCAAAATTGTCTCCCTTTCTGAAAGAAGCCAGAAGTAATATAATAAAGGGGAAAGCTATTGAGGACCAAAGCTAATGCAGAAGCCTGATGAAGAGACATTGAGGGAATAGCCTGTAGTGTTGTCTCACTAACCTGTCCTCAAGATAGAGGTCAGTCCAAGGGAGCTCATGATTTGGATTGCCCTTTTCTCACCAGAGACGCTGTATGTTCATGATTGAAAGTAGACAAGACACACAGAATGTTCCAGAAACTCTATGAAAGCATGGCAGATGAAAACTCCTGTTACTGGGTTGAAAGGCAGTGGCTACATTGGAGAGAAGATTCTCCCCATTTTTTCTCTATGTTGGGAAGCCCATTTGCTAAACTTGCCACACAAGGAGAAAGCGATGAAGCAGATTATAGACAACAGTCCAGCAGGGCTGCTAGTTTTAGTTTTATACAATTATCTTTGTTAGCTATAGTTACACACTTCCTCCTCACTGGCACAGAATAGACAAAGTGAATGCTTGGGTTTGACCAGGGTTTTCTAATCTTATCATAAGGGAGTGAGAATAAGGTGGGCTACTGTTCATAATAAAGAAAGGAAAGGAATGGGTAGTGAAAGGCTGCGTTCCTGTGAGGAAGGGGAATCAACAGAGGAAGAACAGTCCCAGGAGAGAATATGCAAGAGCCATCTGGAAGATGATGTAACAAAGAATGGTTGCTTCTTATAGGCACCTTGCAGAAAATATTTTAGGTTGCTGAGAAAGCAGTACAAAGAGACAGGTAAGTGGAACCATACCACCAGACAGAAGAACTGGTAAGGTGAAGCAGATTCAAAGCCCTGTTAAATCTCATAATTGAGAATGGCAGGTGTTTAAATCAGCTCCTACAAGGTTCCTGTCCTGGAGCACATGACCATGACAACTTGCTCACACAGCATAGAAACCCAGAGTTCTCTATGCTAATTCAGTATCTAGATAAGTCCCCGAGTGTCTAGCCAATGAGCTGCCCTTCCAAGACATCCCTTCCTGCAAAAGGTATTTAATCTCTGGTTCACCCTGAGTAAATCATATGTATCCACTATTAGTAAAGCAGTTTAGCTAAGCAAGGACTGTCTGCTTCATCAAGGACAGACATGGGGGTATAGGGTACCTTCCTTATACAGGGCTGCACCTAAGTTTCCCATAGAAGGCCCCTCTGCACTCCTGGTGTTCACCCTGAGCTAAGCCTAATTCCCCTACTCTAGGCTCATCACAGGCCCAGGGGATAATTTCCATCTCCTCAAGGGCCTCAGCAGTGTCTGGGTACATAGGAGGATGGGAACTCCCCCACCCCAACCCCAGTTCTCAACTCTTAGTGGCTCCCATCAGCATCTGAATGGGCAGGTATTTGAGAACCACAGATTTAGCCTCTCCCACCACCACCACCATTTCTCACCCTGAGAAACACAGGCTGGAACTGCTATCTTAGGCTTCATATTGCCTTCCCTGAGTGGCATGTCACATCCCAGGAGACCCACCACCACCACTACTACCACCCAGCTGCAAGGTAAAATTGCAGACTATCATTCTGGTGTTTGGCCTCCTGGAGTGGTGTTTCAACACCTCAGCAGTGAGGTAAAAATGCAGAACCACAGAGATGCCCTATGAAAAGGGCTTATAAAGAGATTTTGGATCCATGCCTCATTCAACAAAAGAAATAGAAATCCCACAATCAAAAACTCTGACCCACAACTGTTCTTGTCTAAGAGAACAGCAGAGACAAAAATGGAGAGGATACTGAGGGAAAATGGAGAACATACTGAGGGAAAGGTGGTCCACTGACAGGCACTACTTGCGATCCACCTCAAGGGGAATCTCCAAGACCTAAAACAGAGAGGCCCAACAAAGTAGCTTATTGAGACTGATGCAAGCTGGGAAGTGGTGGCACATGCATGCTTTAATCACAGCACTTGGGAGGCAGAAGCAGGCAGATTTCTGAATTCGAGGCCAGCCTGGTCTACAGAGTACATTCCAGGACAGCCAGTGCTACAAAAAGAAACCCTGTCTCGGAAAAGAGAGAGAGAGAGAGAAAGAGAGAGAGAGAGAAAGAGAGAGACAGAGAGAGAGAGACAGAGAGAGAGGTAGATACTGCCACCCAAGCCCTGGACTGAAGTCAGGGGGCCCTGTGGCTGAGTTTGGGAAAGGCTGGAAGAAGCTGAAGAGAGTGGTTATCCCATAAGAAGACCAGCAGTTTCAACTAACCAGGACCCGTGAGATCTTTCAGACACTGAGCCACCAACCAGGAAGCATACACGAGTTGATCCTAGGCCCCACACACATATACAACAGAAGACTGCCTGGTCTGGCACCTAACCCTTGAAAATCTTGAGGCCTCAAGGATTAGAGAGCCCTGGTGGGGGTCAAGGGGACATCCTCTTGAAGACAGAAGGAGGAGGAATGAGATGAGGAACTGTGTGGAGAACAGACAGAAGGGGGGCCACGACTGGACTGTAATTAAATACTGAGTGTAATTAAATAAAAGTTATAAAAACTTAAAGTGAAAATAAAAAAAATAGAAATCATAGTTATCTCTTCTCTTTCACATGAGATTGGCCACAGCTCTCTGATCATCTCAGCATAGATAAGTTCTTATTCTCAAATATGTATTTGAGAATAAGTTATTTACACCTTCCCTCATGGGTGTGACTACACTTTTCTAGGACTTCCTCTACTTTATATCATATCCAACAATCATAAATTACAAAGATTAAAATTAATTTTATAATGATATTTTCTATCTGAGTGACTAATCATATTATTGACATTTTTACAAAAAATAATCAGTATTTCTTACAGTTTTTCAGCCTTGCACCTGAATCATCTATATCTATTTACAAAATATGGAGTCCACAATTCCACTACTACACAGGTGATGTAGACCTTTTGTCAGGAAAGAGACTTGAGATTGCAAAATTTAAGTAAATTTTATCAAATCATTACAGTAGGAGAAATTGAAAACAGTCTTTAGGAGTTATGATAAATCAGAAAAAATAAGATTTAACATGTAGATTTAAAAACTTAAGTATATACCTAAACTCAAAATTAGATAAAGCAAGGTAATTGAACCAGTTGCTTCTTGGAGCAATGGTACAAACTCACTTCCATGGGATTTATCAATCCTCCATCCTTATAAAGAAACTCCAGAGAAGTATACCCAGAAATCCTTATGCCTACTAGAAGAAATTTGGGGTCTGGTAAATAGTTTTTAAAAATTCCTCAATTCTGATTGTTATTTTCCCATTCAATTTTGCCTCTTAAATATGTTATGTCAAGTGAGAGACAAGAGCACAGAGTAAATTAGACGTCAAGCACATCTGAGGACACAGCTGTCCTATGAATAACTGACAATCAACCTAGCTTGTGTCCTTGCCCTCTCTGGTATCACTCTGTAATCTTTCTTTTTCTCTTCACAACCTTTGATTGGACTGTGAGACCATGAGAATATTTTACCTTCCTATGGTTTTAGTTTCCCTTGGCACATCTTTCTGTCTTAACATCACCCAGCTCTTTTCTAATTTCCGAAAAACCTACTTGACTTGTATAGAATGGAACTTTATTTGTTTCTTAAAACACTTTTCCTATTCTTGTATTTGTTTTTCAGGACCTTTTACCTGTGTTTGTTCTCCTGTGGAACCTGAACAAAACAAACAATTATTGAGTGAATATTTGAAGTTGCTTTTTAAATATTACATTCTAATTTCATTCATTGACTTAAGGGGGTGCATTTAGACTCCTAATATTTTTGTTCAGATACTTACTATACTAAAAGATTGTTGAGTGATTAGCCTTGGAAGTTTGATTATCAGAAAATAAAAAGAGCACAAGCTTACATTTCTAATGGTCTGGAAATTGGAGAAGAACCATTGATTTCACTCCTTCCTGCATGGTTGGGATTAAGGAGTTCTTATATCAAACAAAATAGGGCAAAATTCCAAATATTCAAGAATATCTGTATAATCTAAGACAACTCTGGAATACCATGGGTCAGCATAAATGTGCTTGTTTGAGTAGAGGTGTGTGTACGGAGAAAGAATAGGGTGCCGAGAGAAAAATAACATCGATTTTGTCTGAAGCACATTGATGGGATACATAATGCTACATCAGAACCATCCTTTGTTGTCAGGGATGTTTCACATGTAAAACTGAAGGTACATGCACATACATACTACGAGAAGCCTGCAGATGGAGGCCCAAGCAGATCCACTGAATGGAGGCTAAGAGTAGCTATGTGAAACCTGGATAGAGACAAGGGGTTGTGGTTAAACAGATAGGATTTCAAAGCCTAACCCAGCCCTACTAAGACCCAGGCCAAATGGTTAACATTTGCTGACCCTGGATTTCTGTGTCTCTGCATGCTAGCAGGGACTGTCCTAGGGCTGCAGTGAAGGGTAGAGATAAAGTAGGAGCCAGCACATGGTGGGAACAATAAACCAGTTGTCACTATGGAAATGGCCAGGCACTATATATTTTTACATTGAGCCCCATCATGTACCTAGAACATAAAATCAATATTCCTTCCATCTACCTGAAAACTATTATTTATTTCAAGAAACTGGCATCAAGTCAGGAGGGTATAGGGCAAAGGTTAGTTTTTAATGCTGTTTAAGCAACAAGGGCCATGTTGAAAGCTTCAGGGTCAGCAAAACCTAGGTAAACAAAGCCAACTGGAAGTTCTATATTTAAAATATACTAGTCTAAAATACTAAAATAATTTTCCATGTTTGTAAAGGTCTTGACATCCGTATCCAGAAGGCAGTGCACTTTTTAAAGGTTAGCTTGCAGTGTGCAGCCATAACTGAATATCAATGACTGAGGGATGTGGGGAAAATCGTAATGAACACCTTAAGTTCTCATTTCACAAATCCCTTCCCTTGGGCTCTGGTAATGTGTATTTTCTGGAGACAAGGACTCCCCTTTGTCAAGGTGCCCTGGCCAAGAGGTAGACTTTTTTTGTTGTGGTCAGTTTTCTCTATAATATGTTATGTTTGCAATTGCAAAGCTCTAATAAATTGAAAATGTATCCAGGAGTATCCCCTGCAACAAATATAAACCTCAATGGAGATAAAAACACAAGTTTGAAAACTAGTAGCAGTTTCTACTGGAAAGACAGTTTCTATAGCAAACTGTCTCAAGCCACCGGAGAGAGAGGAAGACAGCAGCAGGAAGGGAGGAGTGAGCAGAATGGGAAGTTATAGGGTATGAGCCACAACACCATGTAAACTCCACCATGTGTGTAATCCTCAGCCATTGCCTCCACAGCTGCCACTTCGTCCTGGTCCGTCTAGTGGGAATCTCCAGTGTTTTCAGAAGCAAAGGGGAAGAAAAAAGATGCAACTAGGCTGTGAATGTAGCATCAAGACCATTTGAACAAAGGTATCAGGTTCCTAGGTGCCAGAGAATGGTCTTGATGGGAAGAAGGTTACTTCTAGATTTGCCATTCTGGGTATTCCTTTTCCTATAATGTGAGATGTGCCCAGACACGTGTGTGAAAGAAAGGGTACCTGAAACACCAACATCCTTGTGCCTGGGTCAAAACACAGCATTTCTTAAGCTATCCTCTTTTTTTTCTTTTTTTCTCAAGAAGAATTCTCCTGAAGTGCATGTAACATAGCAGCCTCAGAGGCACCAGCTTGCTGTAAGCCTAGGATAAATATGTTTGTTTGGTTTTCAGTCCTCACCTGATGGGCCCTTGAAGAAATGTTTTTTCTGGACTTGCAAAGCATTGCAATTCTATTTTCCAAGGACTATGCAGGCTAATCAGCTACCACCACCAGGGAAGGAAAATAAAGAGATTCTTCTTTCTGGCTGCTAATCCCAACCTAGAGTCTAGAGTGTAATAAGGCCATCTTCAAAGACAAAAGACCATGTGTTTTCAAGCATTTCTTCCAGGCAAACATTTTCCTATCAAGTGGT
Organism: Mastomys coucha; assembly: GCF_008632895.1. Lineage (NCBI taxonomy): Eukaryota > Metazoa > Chordata > Mammalia > Rodentia > Muridae > Mastomys > Mastomys coucha. The sequence continues at coordinate 149,434,943 of NW_022196904.1, forward strand.
TGTTTTCATTAACTACCATCTGCAGGCAAGGCTGGGCTTGGCTTGGTTTTTATCAGGCCCATAAGGAAAAAAAAAACATCGCCTAGGCTGAGTCCAAGCAGGGTACCTCCTTTGCTTCTGGGGTGCTGTCTCTGTTCCTCAGCTTAGCTTCTCCTCACCTCAGCCATCAAATCTGCTCGACTTTCTAGGATACATTGGTTTTGTTTTTTGAGACAAGAGTTTGACTTTGTTGTTCTAGCTGGCCTGGAATCCACAGAGATCTGCTTGGTTCTGCTTCCTACATACTGATTTTAAAGGTGCATGCCACCATGCATGCCGCAAAGCCTGGAGGTGCTTAGTTTTCAATGTTATTTTTCTCCTTTCTCAATGTTTACAGACCTCCCCAAGGCTCGTATTTCCCTTAACTTCTGGCCACTTGCCCCTTTTGGTTTGTATTATTGTTTTCCTTCTGGTTCTGTTGGTTCTCTTCTGAGACATTTGTCCCATGTGTTAGTTTTCATAGCTCCAACAAAAACACATGAGGTAACAATGGAGAAGAGGGGAAGAGTTCTTTAACCCAAGGTTTCAGAGATCGAAATCCACCAGTCTTAGTTCCATGGCCATGAGCAGAATATCCTGGTGGTAGAAGCTGTAACAGAGCTTGTGACAGAGGAAACACAGAGAAGCAGGAAGTGACCAGGGACAGGAGATCCCTGAGAACCATCATCAGTAACCTATTACCTCCAGTTAAATTCTGCTTCTTGATGTTTCTAGAATAATTGTTGTTCTTTTCAAAATAATTGCACTGGGGGAAGAGCAAGCATCCAACAAGCGAGCCTTCTGAATAGGGATAGTTGATATCACAAAGCCTGTGCTCGGTAATGACCCAAACTGGTCTCCACATCCTGCATAATTCTCTGGCCTAGAGACATCCTCACATTGAGCTACCAAAGTAAAAGCGCACAGCAATTCACGGACACACAATCCCCATTCTAGTCCTAACAATCTCAAGTCACGCTAGTAGGAATGAAATGCTTTTATTTCTTACTTGCTTGGGTTCACCTTTCCCAGAAACCTTTTCTTCTAACCCCAATATATAAAACTTACATTCACTTCATATTTCAGTGGACCTCAATATTATTTCAAATGGTTTGATCTCTGAATTATGAACCAACCACATATAACAATGTCTCTTTATTGATGGAGTCTAACTATTCCCACTTGTCCTTTCTAGAACCTCTTATGTACTAAGCCTTCCATGCCAAGCCTCAATCTAATCTGTTCCTTTGTTTCTATACCTTCTTATTCAAATGGCATGCCATGATCCTTGATGTAAATATTGTTCCTTTTGTAAGCTTGGCATGCTCTCTTCTCTGACTCCTCACACATTATTATATGAAACACTTTTCAATGACTGGGCCGAACCTTCTGAAATGAGAAGCAAAAATATACTGTTCTTCCTTAAACAAACAAACAACATTCCAAACCCCTATTGGCCTTTGTAGATTATCACACTCAACCTGGAACCACACTTGCTACGGGGTTTTATCTATAATAAGATTTAGGCATATCAAAATTGTATATAAAAACAGTAGGAAGAAAATTTACCTAAACAAATACAGAACTACTACCCCAAAAGAGTAACCTCACTTCTTCCCATCAATTCTACTGTTTTCTAGCACATGGTTCCTCATTTTGCCATTTTCATTGGCACCAGTGGTGACTGCTTGCCATGCTCCAAGGTATATGGACAATTCTATCAGCCGCAGAGTAAACAGAAGCCTCAAGGAGAATTCTCTCATTTTTAATTACTAGTTATAGAACTTAATGTTGCTTCTGGTTTCCATCTGTTCCCTGGAGCTGACCCTGTGCAACAGCTCTCCATACTAAAATCTTGCCAGGAGAGAGCTGGTCTCCCGAGAGTGCTGACATACCTGTGAGAACAGGTACGACCAATGCTTCTGCTCCAAGGAACATGACTGGAGCCTGCAGGACACAGGAAATGAGGTGCAACCTGGGACAGGATCCTTCCAGTTTCCATCTGTGCCCAGAGCTGACCCTATGCCACAGCTTTCCATACCCAAATTCCTCCCTGAGGGAACTGGTCTCCCAGGAGTGCTGACACACAGGTTTACAGAAGGGGCGAGGCACAGTCAGCAAGGCCAGTTAACGTGAGAGATAACCAGATGTTGACAGGCAAGTACAAGAACATAAGCAACAGAAACCAAGCTACTTGGCATCGTCAGAATCCAGTTCTCCTACCACAGCAAGCCCTGGATACTCCACCAAACTGGAAAAGCAAGACTCTGATTTAAAATCACATCTCACGATGATGATAGAAGACTTTAAGAAGAACATAAATAACACCCTTAAAGAAATACCTGATAAACAAACTTCAGCAAAATGGCTGGATATAAGATTAACTCAAACAAATCAGTAGCCTCCCTATACTCAGGATAAATGAGCTGAGAAAGAAATTAGGGATATGGCACCATTCAAAATAGTCACAAATAATAGAAAATGACTTGGTATGACTCTAACCAAACAAGTGAAAGATCTGTATGACAAGAACTTCAAGTGTCTCAAAAAAGAAATTGAAGAAGACCTCAGAGGATGGAAAGATATCCCATGTTCATAGATTGACAGGATTAATATAGTACATATTCAATGCAATGCCCATCAAAATTCCAACTCAATTCTACATGGTATTGGTACAGTGACAGGCAGGTGGATCAATGGAATAGAATTGAAGACCCAGAAATGAACCCACACACCTATGGTTACTTGATCTTTGACAAAGGAGCTAAAACCATGCAGTGGAAAAAACACAGAATTTTCAACAAATGGTGCTGACTCAACTAGCAGTTAGCATGTAGAAGAATGAAAATTAATCCATTCCTATCTCCTTGTACAAAGCTCGAGTCCACTTGGATTAAGGACCTCCATATAAAGCCAGATACACTGAAACTAATAGGAAAGAAAGTGGGGAACAGCCTCAAGCACATGGGAACAGGGGAAATTTTCCTGAACAGAACACCAATAGCTCATGCTCTAAGATCAAGAATTGACAAATGGGACCTCATAAAATTACAAATCTTCTGTAAGGCAAAGGACACTGTCAATAGGACAAAATGGCAACCAACAGGTTGGGAAAAGATCTTTACCAATCTTATATCTGATAGAGGGCTAATATCCAATATAAACAGAGAACTCAAGAAATTAGACTCCATAAAATCAAATAACCCTATTTAAAAATGGGGTACAGAGTTAAACAAAGAATTCTCAACTGAGGGATACTTATGTCTGAGAAGCACCTATAGAAATGTTCAACATCCTTAGTCATCAGGGAAATTCAATTCAAAACAACCCTGAGATTCCACCTCATACCAGTCAGAATGGCTAAGATCAAAAACTCAGGTGACAGCAGATGCTGGCAAGGTTGTGGAGAAAGAGGAATTCATTGCTAGTGGGATTGCAAGCACTGGTACAACCACTCTGGAAATCAGTTTGGTGGTTCCTTCAGAAATTGGGCATAGTACTAACAGAGGACCCAGCTACACCATTCCTGGGCATATACCCAGAAGATGATCCAACATGTAATAAGGACGCATGCTCCACTATGTTCATAGCAGCCTTATTTATAATAGCCAGAAATTGGAAACAACCTAGATGTCCCTCAACAGAGGAATGGATACAGAAAATGTGGACATCAACACAATGGAGTACTACTCAGCTATTAAAAACAATGAATTTGTGAAATTCTTAGGGAGAATATCATCCTGAGTGAGGTAACCCAATCACAAAAGAACACACATGGTATTCACTCTCTGATAAGTGGATATTAGCCCAGAAGATCGGAATACATAAAATACAATCCACAAACCACAAGAAACTCAAGAAGAAGGAAGACCAAAGTATGAATACTTCATTCCTTCTTAGAAGGGGGAAAAATGGAAGGAGTTGCAGAGACAAACTATGGAGCAGAGACTTAAGGAAGGACAATCCAATTCCCACCTGGGAATCCTTCTCATCTTCAATCATCAAACCCAGACACTATTGTGGATGTCAGCAAGTGCTGGCTGACAGGAGCCTGACATAGCTGTCTCCTGAAAGGCTATGCCAGTGCCCAACTAATACATAAGTAGAGGCTCACAGCCATCCATTGGACTGAGTACAGGGTCCCCAATGAAGGAGCTAGAGAAAGGACCCAAGGAGCTGAAAGGTTTGCAGACCCTGAGGAAGAACAACAATATGAACTAACTAGTACCTTCAGAGCTCCCAGGGACTAAACCACCAACCAAAGAGTACACATGGTCAGACTCATGACTCCAACAGCATATGTATAGCAAAGGATGGCCTAGTGGTCATCAATGGTAGGAGAGGCCCTTGGTCCTGTGAAGTGTCTATGCCCCAGTGTAGGGGAATGCTGGGGCCAGGAAGTGGAAGAGGGTGGGTTGGTGAGCAGAGGGAGGGGGGAGGGAACAGGGTTTTTTTTCCCCAGGAGGAAAAACTGGGAAAGAAGGTATCATTTTAAATGTAAATAAAGAAAAAAAAAAGAAAAAGAAAACAATGACTTTATAAAATTCACAGGCAAATGGATGGATCTAGAGAATATCATCCTTAGTGAGGTAACTCAGTCCCAAAAGACCACACATGGTATATACTCACTCATAAGTGGATATTAGGCAAAGAGGGTGGAATACCTATGATACACCTATGGACCACATGAAGCTCAAGAGGAAGGAAGACCAAAGAGTGGATGCTTCAGTCCTACTTATAAGGGGTAACAAAATAATCAAGGGAAGTAGAGGGTAGGGTCTTGGGAGGAATAGAAGAGGGGAAGGAAAAAAGAGGAGCAGAATCATGTATGGGGGGAGATGGAGGAGATGTGCAGAGGGTCAGAAAATTGAACAGAGGTATGTAGCAATGGGGGATGGGGAACTAGTGGTAGCAACCAAAAAGTCCCAGATGCCAGGAAAGCAAGGGCTTCCCTGGACCCAACATGGATGACAGTAGCTGGAGTACCCCACAAAGGAGAGGGAGAACCTGTCAAGACCATATCCAGAGGTTAGGTAGGCATAACCCCCCAAGTTGAGGAATGGGGCCACCCACCCATCTCCAAAATTTTAACCCAAAATTACTTATATCTAAAGGAAACACAGGGACAAAGAATAGAGCAGAGACTGAAGGAAAGGCCATCCAAAGATTACCCCACCTGGGGATCTATTCCATATGCAGCCACAAAACCCAGACACTATTGCTAATGCTAAGAAGTGCATGCTGACAGGAGCCTGATAAAGCTGTCTCCTGAGAGGCTCTGTCAGATCCTGACCAATACAGATGCAGATGCTGGAAGCCAATCATTGGGCTGAGCACTGGGACCCCAATGGAGGAGGTAGGTAAAGGATGGAAGGAGATGAAGGGGCCTTATCTGGCATCAATGGGAGGAGAGGCCCTTGGTCCTGTGAGGGTTTGATGCCCCAGTGTAGAGGAATGCTAGGCAGTGAGGCAGGAGTGGTTGGATGGGTAGGGGAGTACCTTCATAGAAGCAGGGTAATGGGAAGCGAGGGCATATGCAGGGTGGAAACCAGGAAAGAGGATAGCATTTGAAATGTAAATAAATAAAATATCCAATTAAAAAAAAAAACCTTAATGTCATTTGCAGGATGCAGATCAATGTCTTTACCCAGCCTGCCCTTTGACCTACACTCCCACAACCTTTCTGCTTTCCGTGCCTTGGCTTCCCCATAGATCTTCTAATGTTGCATCTGAAACTTCTTTTTACTTCACTTTTAGCATGTGTGTCCCCTGTGATTTTTCTTCTCCAACAACAACAAACAGAGTTGCTTCACCAGTTCCTGACTGAAAACAGTTCTCAAACTCAGTTAGCCCTCTCCAGGTTGAGCACAGTGCTCAGACCCAGTTACCATTCTCCAGGTTGAGCACGTGTTTATCGGCACAGATACACAATAGAGACAAAGGAATCATGAAAGTCTTGCATCTTCACAATTGCAGTTTTAAGTCATTACTTTAAGAATACGAGTCTGTTCAGTTCCCTCTAGAGCTCGAAGTTAGAGTTTAAATTACAAAGTCATTGAATCACCAGGCTGCAATATCTCCAAGAAGGATCACACCTACAAGGCAATGAATCCACAGAACACAGGGGATTTATTGCAAGTCCTTTTATTGGAACAATTTGTTGAAAATGCTCAAGGAACAGTTCTAAGCAATCAGTGACAATAAAACCCTCATGAAGATAATTTCCCCAAATACTGTCCAGGAGAAAAACTGAGATGCAGTCTTTAACCAAAGGCAGGTGTTTGTACCTTTCTCCTAATTGTTTCATTTGTCATCTCTGGGGGAATTTTAGAGGTTTTGAATCTAAACCTACATCAAAGCTGGGATATATACAAATTGCAAAAAGGTTCTATTTATCCACATTCACTAACCCTAGCTAAAAGCTTAAAAGAATTGGGATTTAAATCCTATGGCTTTCTCTCAGTGACCTGAGGGTTAGAGCTGTAAGAGAGTAAAAGGATTTAGTCACAATGACAAGTGACAATGCTTTGGGGATAAGGAGGAAACTGTCACATGGACCAGCCGTGGCCAGTGCTCAGGAAGAGGGAGCACACTGGTCTTCTAGATTAAGAGAATTATAAGTCACTTTAATGAGTGTAAATCCCTCTAATAGCACTCAGCTAGGTTTCCTAAGAAGGACAGGCATAGAACCATGTTATTACCGGGTTATGGGCCCAGAAGGTCATGTGTCACCTAAGAGAAGGTGCTTAAATCTACTTAACTATGTTAAGTGGCTCGATAAACTTTAGGTAAATTGAAGTAGCAAGTGGTATTTTACAATTTGGGAATTGCCAAGCTGGTCATCGGGCCAGGATACAGTACTTATAATATGAGAAACTGAAGGACTGATCTGGGGCACTGGTAGTGAAGAGGCAAGACTCATAAGACAAGACAACTATAGCAGGGCTGACATTCTAACATTCATTCTGTGTCTGTTAAAGTTCCTCAATGCCCACATTCCCTTCCATGGTGTGGAGAAACACCAAAGAAGACTGCAAGGCTAGAAGAAGCAGGACCTCAAACCCCCAAACCTGGTGTGTTCTTATGTGTTCCTCCTCTTCAGTTTAGGCTCCTTCTGGAGACTTCCTTTTCATACTCTGCTTTGTTCTCTTGCATTAAATGCTTCCCTTTCCCCATTGTGTTCCCTGGTCGCCTCAGCCTCAAGAAAGTTCTCCTTTGAGCTCTTCTGACACTTTTTCTTGCCTTTGTTATGGTGTGGGCATGCTTTCCTGCATACTTACTTTCTGTTCTATAAATTAAGTAGAGTGGTCTAATTCAGTTTGATCCTTGAGGTCTTAACACAAGTAGACAGGGAGAAGAGAAATAATCTAAGTATAGGGGTGGCAATAATGAATTAGTAGAGAAGATGAAGAGATTAGCCAACATGCATGGAAATAACATAGATCCAGAGCCTTCCAAATCAGGCACTGGCTTTTTGTATCTACATACCATACGATTCTACATCCTGCAAGACTCAGTAAAAACTCCAGCCCTTCTGTGTTCTCACATTAATAAATCACTGTCTGTTCGATAAACCCTACAGGGAAAGATTGATAATCATAAGTAAATAAAAATTTGAAATATGTGTAAATAATTCAGGTAAAATCAAAGACAAATTATAAAAATGGAATAAGTGCCTATTGGTGCACTGCTTGAGAACAAATACTTAAACATAGATGAATAAAAATTGATATGGATTATTATAAATGATCCAATAGAAGAACAGGAAAATTTTGAAAGTTAAAATAACTTACTATCTTGGAAGAAAAATTGAAACTATCTATCAGTATATTTAATTGCTTTCTCCTGCACAGACTTGCCAGATAAAACACCTTAGGTAAGGCTACTGCCTAAGTGAAACTGTTAAGGCTACTGCTTAAGTGACACTGTTTACAGTTTCTGCTACAACCCACCAGGTGATTTGTAATCTAGTGGCCTAGCCACACTTTTTCTTAACAAGTTTGATAACTAGATTGAAAGCTCTCAACTGGTGGGATCCTGAGCTTAATGAAAGAGAGAAAACAAGTTATGCACAAGCATTCACCTTCCCTGGATTCCTGATTATATTCAATTCAAGCCTACCACTATGAATTCCTACCATGATGAAACTATACCCTGAAACTATGATCCAAAATGAACCTTTCCTAATTAACTTGCTTTTTCCAGGATATTATATCACAGAAGCAAGATAAGTAACTAAGACACTCATTGGGGAAAGACAAATTGACATAATTTACATTTTGTATAGATATGCTATGAACCTGCTATGTGATTGTGTTTATCTGTTTGTTGATACTCAGTTTTGAGGTGCAAAACTTTGGATGTGAAATGTCCCTCTACGTCCCATGTTTTGAAGACTGGGTTCCTTCTCAGCATTGTCTAGATATAGTAGAACATGTAGAAGGTAAGGTTGGAGATGTTAGTTGACTAGGGTTGTCTTCCAAGAAATTATTGGAACCCCAAACATTGATCTACCTCTTTCCTCTTTTCATGGTCTCTACTTTATACTAACCTTGATGTAATGCACTGTGCTACCAAAGGCCTACTGTGCTACCAAAGGCCTAAAGCATCATGGCCAAGAAATTCTAGACTGAAACTTCTGAAGTCTTTCTTCCTCTTTTTTTTTTTTTTTTTTATGATTTATTTATTATGTATACAGCATCCTGCTTGCATGTATCCTGCAAGCCAGAAGAGGGCACCAGATCTCATAGATAGTTGTGAGCCACCATGTGGTTGCCGGGAACTGAACTCTGGACCTCTGGAAGAGCAGACAGTGCTCTCAACCTCTGAGCCATCTCTCCAGCCCTGGAAGTCTTTCTTCCTTAAAAGATGGATTATCCCAAAAATTTGTTACAGTAACAACAACAACAAGTCCTAAAGAATCCTCATTCCCCCTTCATTTGGTTTAAATTGTGTTTAAAACACTTTGCTTAAAAACATAATTTGCTCAATTATTCTACTACTAAGGCATTTATTGTTTCCAGTATTTTGTTTGTACAGATAATACTACAACTAGAAATCTTATGTATGTGCTTCTATTTCTGCTTATCATGTTGTATTTCCTGGGGAAAATCCCAGACAAAGCTTTGGGAAAAGGTAAGTACAACAAACAATTTGTATTAGGCATTAGCAATTTTTTTCTAATAGACTCGTTAAATTTTACACTCAGAAGGGAGATGTTCTCAATTTGTGTGTGTGTGTGTGTGTGTGTGTGTGTGTGTGTGTGTGTGTGTGTGTGTGTGTGATAAGAATAGGAGGGTCAAAGGAAGAATACTATTTTCTTTGCAAACAGATTTGCTCTAAGTTAGCTCTACAGTAAGTCTCTGTTGTCAGGATTACTCCATGTTTAAGGTCAGCACCAACTAGCATCCACTGGCCACTGATAATTAGATCTGAGAAGACTAGTGACTCCACAATTGTCCTACCATCCTGGGAATCTTCCCTCCAACTTCAGCCTCTTCCAGGTTAGGCCTTTAAGGAAAAGCTCTCCAGAATGATCTCCGTCTTCAGTGTTCCCCTTTACTGGTATAGAGGAGGCAAAATGGTACCTTTGTTCTCTCTGGGTTGTTTCTTTACAGACTTAGCCTTATGCTTTAACTATTAGAAAATCAACAGGAGGAAAAACAACTGCATACATTTAACTCAAGTTTTACATATTGTAAGAGTTTCAAAAGAAAGTGAAAACCAGGGACACTCATGTATTGAATAGACTATATGGTGAGTAATGAAAATGTTACTAACAAGGGTCTGGAGTGAGGGTAGTTATTTGGATAAAGTAGTGACTAACTAGGAATATGAGTTTAGAAGGTTTTTTACCCAGATTTTCCTAGGTCTTGACTTGTTGCTTCCATGCAGGTGTGAGCAGACTTTATGTTAGTTTCCTCTCCTGTTTTTATGAAAGGAAGGATGGCCAGAGTGGTGTTCATGCATCACCTTAACCAAGGAGTCAGTATGCTGGAGTGGTGTAGGTTAGATGGTGTGTTGTGGGTACCTTCTCTGAATAACTAGATACTGACACTGTGCTAAGCAGGTTCTAACCATTTGCAATTTCTGAAGGATTTCTCTTTCCTGGTTCCCTGTTGTATGCTCTAAAGCATCAATTTTTGTCTTTCATCATTGCCCTTGGTTAACATCAACATATACCTGTTGGACAACATCTCTTGTCTTTAAAAAAATAAATGAACCCTCTGTGCTCTCTTTCTGTCTCCCTGTCCCTCTGTCTCTGTCTCTCTGTCTCTGTCTCTCTGTCTCTCTGTCTCTCTCTTTCTCTCTCTCTCTCTCTCTGTGTGTGTGTGTGTGTTTGTGTCTGCCCCCTTCCTCCCTCCCCCCCCCTCAATTTTTCAGAAGCCTGTATCAACCTCCTGTCTCCATTGCATACTTCAATGTTTCCTGGGATATTTCTCCACTCTAAAAATTCGAACAACAGTCTGTTGTTCAAAATCACTAGCAGAAAACACCCTTTAGCCCATTTCTCTAGATGTGGTCATTTTCCTTTGGTGCGTTTGAATATCCTGGTGTCCTTTATTCCTCTAGTGATTCTTGTTAGTTTGCTTTGATTCAAGTTAGTTCCTGTGAGCTCAGAATTAAACTGTTGTTTCTGTCTATTCTCTCCCTAGAGAATTCTATTCTTTTAGCCTTGCATGATGACATCATATTTACATTTTCTCCACCTAAGCAGTCTCCCCTGAGCCTTAGATGCACAAAGCAAACTAAGGAGCTGGCAGCCTGCTCTGCTGCTTCACTGTCTCAAGTAGAACATGTCCAGCATCCCTCCATCCAACTGTATGTCCTCAACACTGGGGTCAGGGTCGGTTTTATCCCTTTTCTTGAATCCCTACCTACAATGTGTATTTCTTTTCTAAGGCCGCAATAAAAAAGAAGCAAAACACACTGGATTCCTTAAGCAATAGTTTAGTTTCTCATATTTTTAGGGGCTGAGAGTCTGACAAGGCTCTGGCTTTGATTAGAGGCCACTCTTCCTGGCTCGCAGATGTTTTTTCACTTAACTTTTCAAAGGCTATCCCTCTATGTTCTAATTTCTCAAAGAAGAATACCTAGTCATGCTCCTACCCCTTTTTTTCCAAACTTCCCCACCAAGGTCCCTTCCTCTGTCTCCCTGATTATTTCTGTTCCCCCTTCTAAGTGGGCTTGAAGCATCCATACTTTAGCCTTCTATCTTTTTAAGCTTCATATGCTCTCTGAATTGTTATCGTGGGTATTCTGAACTTTAAGGCCAATATCAACTTATCAGTGAGTACATACCATGCATGTCCTTTTGGGTCTGGGTTGCCTCACTCAGGATGACATTTTCTAGTTCCATCCATTTGCCTACAGTATCATGATGCCATTATTTGTAATAGCAGGGTAGCAGTCCATGGTGTAAATGTACCATATTTTCTGTATCTATTCTTCCATTGAGGAACATCTGGGTTGTTTTCATCTTCTGGATACTATAAATAGGGCTGATACGAACATAGTGGAACCCATGTCCTTGTTATATATTGGAGCATCTTTTGGGTATATGCCCAGGAGTGGGTTAGCTGGGTCTTAAGGCAGAACTCCTTCCATTTTCTGAGGAACTGCCAGATTGATTTCCAAAGTGGTTGTACCACCACTTGCAATCCCACCAGCAATGGAGGAGTGTCTCTTTTTCCACATCCTTGCCAGCATATGCTATCCCCTGAGGTTTTGATCTTAGCCATTCTGATTGGTGTAAGGTAAAATCAGGAAATTTGCATTTCCCTGATGACTAAAGATGTTGAACATTTCTTTAGGTGCTTCTCAGCCACTCAAGATTGCCACGCACACTCGTCTACTCCAGTCACATCCAAAAATCCTGATTAAGGATAAGAGTCAATAAGGATACAAAAGGAGTTCTGTGCCTCCTGGATATTCAGACAGTCACTGGTATCTCCTAACTCAGATGTGTTCCAGATCAGTCTTTCCAATCGTCAACACGCCCTCATAATTAGGCATAAAGGTACCCCAAAAAATGATTCGTAAATGGCTAGATTGGGCATTGTTTCCTAGCCAATACAATGTTACCAGCCTATCCTAGTTTAATACCAAGCTGTGCATAACTTGGAATTTCTCTCAAGGAATCTGCCTCGCCAGAGCTAGCAACAGAGGTCTAGCACATTCCTTAGGCTAATAGTTCACAATAGTTAGAAATGTTTTGCATTCTAGAAAGTAGTGAAGGACTTCCACTCAAGGACATGCGCTAGAAGTGTTAGGTCAGAACCCTAGTTATTGCCTCCAGCAAAACCAGAGAATTAGTATAAGAATACCAAATTAGCCCCAGCAGGGAGGGGCACCATTGCTCTTCTGCCCACTTCACAACTGGATATGTGATCTTGGTCAGGAAGATCACTGACCTTGATGTGTCACCTGCCTACATGACTCTTGTCATCTGCCCTGCTTGCTGTATGCTACATAAGCCTGTTTTTCGTTGGTGCAGATGGAGAAGGACTTAGACTCGCATGCAGGACTAGGACTTGGACTCGCATGCAGGACTAGCACTATGGACTCACAGAAGGACTCGCACTAGAACTTAGATGGGCTAGGACTCAGACTCATGCAATCTGCAGTCCCCCAGGCCCAGAGCATTTGGGCCCGGGAGATGCAGCACCAATCCAGAGAAGATAGCTGCTGCTTTAGACTCAGTGTATTTTAGATGACCTCACATGTACCTTAACTGCTGAGCTACCAGATTTACCATCTCTCTTTTGCAATGACTGTAAAAGTCTGATGCCATTTTTAAGAAATACATTCAGATCATATACTTCATGTATTGTCTCTGCCATCATTTCTTTGTCTACGCCTTGTGGACCTGACTAGGACCCCGTTTCTCCCGCAGGTTGAGAGAGGCCCATATTGGCTGGCCTGTGGCACAAGATTCCTCAGTTGAGAATTCTTTGTTTAGCTCTGTTCCCCATTTTTTAATAGGGTTATTTGGTTCTCTGGAGTCTAACTTCTTGAGTTCTCTGTATATATTGGATATTAGCCCTCTGTCGGATGTAGGATTGGTAAAGATCTTTTTCTAATCTGTTGGTTGCCATTTTGTCCTACTAACAGTGAGTGTCCTTTGTCTTACAGAAGCTTTTCAGTTTCATGAGGTCCCATTTGCTTATTGTTGATCTTAGAGCCTAAGCAATTGGTGTTCTGTTCAGGAAATTATCCCTTGTACCAAAGCGTTCCAGGCTATTTCCCACTTTCTCTCCAATTAGATTCAGCATATCTGGTTTTATGTGGAGGTCCTTGATCCACTTGAATTTTGTACAGGAGATTAAAATGGATTGATTTGCATTCTACATGCACACCTCTAGTTAGACCAGCACCATTTGTTGAAAACATTTTCATTGTTCCACTAGATGGTTTTGGCTTATTTTTTCAAAGACCAAGTAACCATAGGTGTGTGGGTTTATTTATGAGACTTCAGTTCTATTCCATTGATCTACCTGTCTGTCTCTGTACCTATACCATGTGGGTTTTGTCCTTATTGCTCTGTAGTACAATTTGATGTCAGGGGTGGCAATTCTCCCAGAAGTGCTTTTATTGTTGAGAATGATTTTTGCTATCCTGAATTTTTTGTTATTCCTGATGAAGGTGAGACTTGCTCTTTCTTTCTCTGTGATGAATTGAGTTTGAATTTTGATGGGGATTGCATTGAATCTGTAGATGGCTTTTTTGGTAAGATGGACATTTAAATTATGTTAATTCTACCAATCCATGAGCATGGGAGATCTTTCCATCTTCTGAGGTATTCTTCCATTTATTTTTTGAGAGACTTAAAGTTCTTCTCATATAGATCTTTCACTTGCTTGGATAGAGTTATACCAAAAAATTTATATTACTTGTGACTATTGTAAAGGCTGAGTTTTTTAAAAATTTCTTTCTCATCCTGTTTATTCTTTGTGTAGAGAAAGACAACTGATTTATTTGAGTTAATTTTATACCTAGCCACTTTTCAGAAGTTGTTTTTCAGGTGTAGGTGTTCTTTGGTAGAATTTTTGGGTTTCCTATGTATACTATCATATCATCTGTAAATATTGATATCATTACTTCTTCCTTTCTGATTTGTATCCCTTTGACCTCCTTTTGTTGTCTAATTGCTCTACCTAGAACTTCAAGTACTATATTGAATAAATAGGGAGAGAATGGGCAGCTTGGTCTTGTCCCTAATTTTAATGGGATTGCTTCAAGTTTCTCTCCGTTTAATTTGATGTTGGCTGTTGGTTTGCTGTATATTGCTTTTATTATGTCTAGGTATAGGCCTTGGATTCCTGATCTTTCTAAGACTTTTAACATAAAGATATTATACTTTGTCAAATGCTTTTTCAGCATCTAATGAGGTGATTATATGATTTTTTTTTAGTTTGTTTATATAGTGGATTGCATTGATGGATTTCCATAAATTGAACCATTTCTGCAAACCTAAGATGAAGCCTACTTGATCATGGTGAAAGAACATTTTCTTTTATTGTTTTATTTAGTTTGTGAGAATTTTATTGAACATTTTTGCATGGTTATTCATAAGCAAAATTGGTCTGAAGTTCTCTTTCTTTGTTGGGTCTTTGTGTGGCTTATATATCAGTGTGACTGTGGTTTCATAGAATAAATTAGACAGTATTCCTTCTGTTTCTATTTTGTGAAATAGCTTGAGAAGTATTCGTATTAGCTCTTCTTTGAAGGTCTGATAGAATTCTGCACTAAAACCATCTGGCCCTAGACGTTTTTTGGTTGGGAGACTTTTAATGACTGCTTCTATTTCCTTAGGGGTTATGGGACTGTTTAGATGGTTTATCTGGTCCTGATTTAACTTTGGTCCCTGGTATCTGTGTAGACAAAAACATCTATTTCATCTAGATTTTCTAGTTTTGTTGAGTACAGATTTTTGAAGTAGGATCTGGCAGCTGGACTCTCAGGAACTCTGACACACCCAGAATCTCAGGATCACAGAGACAGCTGGACTCTGAGGAGTCCTGACTCAACCAGGATTATAGGAAAGACAAGCTCCATAAGATATAACAAGGGCAGGGAGCACTAGAGATAATCAGATGGTGGGAGGCAGTCTTAAACCAATAGAAGCAACAGAAATCAAGGTTACTTGGCATCATTAAAACCCAATTTTCCCACCACAGCAAGTCCTGGATACATCATCACACTGGAAAAGCAAGATTCAGATCCATCATGATGGTGATAAAGGATTTTAAGAAGGACATAAATAACTCCCTTAAAGAAATACAGGAGAATACAGGTAAACAGCTAGAAGCCCTTAAAGAAGAAACACAAAAATCCCTTAAAGAATTACAGAAAAATACAATCAAGCAGGTGAAGGAAATGTGCAAAACCATCCAAGATCTAAAACATAGAAATAGAAACAATAAAGAAATCACAAAGGGAGACAAGCCTGGAGATAGAAAACCTAGGAAAGAGATCAGAAGTCATAGATACAAGCATCACCAACAGAATACAAGAGATAGAAGAAAGAATCTCAGGGGCAGAAGATACCACAGAAAACATTGACAAAACAGTCAAAGAAAATGCAAAATGCAAAAGACTCCTAACCCAAAACATCCAGGAAATCCAGGACATAATGAGAAGACCAAGCCTAAGGAAATTAGGTATAGAAGAGAGCAAAGATTCCCAACTTAAAGGGCCAGTAAATATCTTCAACAAAATTATAGAAGAAAAATTCCTTAATCTAAAGAAAGAGATGCCCATGAACATATAAGGAGTCTACAGAACTCCAAATAGAATGGACCAGAAAAGAAATTCCTCCCATCACCTAATAATCAAAACACCAAATACATTAAATAAAGAAAGAATATTAAAAGCAGTAAGGGAAAAAGGTCAAGTACCATATAAAGGTAGACCTATCAGAATTACACCAGACTTCTCACCAGAGACTATGAAGGCCAGAAGATCCTGGGCTGATGTCATACAGACCCTAAGAGAACATAAATGCCAGCTCAGATTACTATACCCAGCAAAACTCTCAATTACCATAGACGGAGAAAGCAAGATATTCCACAACAAAACCAAATGTATTCAATATCTTCCCACAAATCCAGCTATACAAAGGATAATAGATGGAAAACATCAACACAAAGAGGGAAACTATATCCTAGAAAAAGCAAGAAAGTAATCTTTCAACAAAACCAAAAGAAGATAGGTACACAAACATAATGCCATCTCTAACAACAAAAATAACAGGGAGTAACAATCACTTTTCCTTAATATCTCTTAACATCAATGGACTCAATTCCCTGATAAAAAGACATAGGCTAACAGACTGGATGTGTAAACAGGACCCAGCATTTTGCTGCATACCGGAAACACACCTCATTAACAAAGACAGACACTACCTCAGAGTAAAAGGTTGGAATACAATTTTTCAAGCAAATGGTCACAAGAAGCAAGCTGAGGACCACCCGATGCATCCTCTCGGACTCTCGGGCGCTGCTACGAGCAGTGTCACCCTTCACACCAGAAAGCAGGCAGGTACTATGGGGAAAAAACAAAACAAGAAAAATGTGGAGGAGGTACTAGAAGAAGAGGAAGAGGAATATGTGTGGAAAAAGTTCTTGATCGGCGAGTTGTCAAGGGCAAGGTGGAATATCTTCTAAAGTGGAAGGGTTT